>NW_028318086.1:935000-1100000 GCF_062004578.1 Staurois parvus | reverse complement strand
AAACAAGGCTCAGGTCCCAAGGTGGTAGAGGAGGCCTAGAAGACAGAACCACTCAAGTTCCCCCTAGATGACGGTACAGACTAGGTAGAAAGAGGACAGAGGATGCTGAAAAAGAATGGCCAATGCAGATACCTGGCCCTTAATGAAACTAAGGGCCAACCAACAATCCACACCCTTCTAAAGAAAAGTCAGAATACAGGCAACGGAGGACATGGGGGGGGGGGATGGACCTCCAGAGATTCTCAAAAGGCAAAGTAGGCATTCCAGGTTTAAAAGTAGGTAAACAGAGTAGACATTTGGGCCTGAAGTATGATGGAAATTAAAGCAAGGGATAGACTCTTGTCCTTCAGCAACCTGGGTCTCAACAGCCAAGCCCTTAGAGCCAGCAACTGAGTAGCAGGGTGGTAAATTGGACCTTGAAAGAGGAGGCCCAGGAGAGGTGAAAGTTGCCAAGGAGAGTTTGCCAGCAGCTGACTGAGACCTGCAAATCAAGCCCTATGTGGCCAATCTAGAACCAGCAGAAATACCAGAATGCCCTCCTGCTCTATCCGTGATAGCAACCAGAGAAGGACGCCAAGCAAAAACTGAATCCTGGGTTGCAGGAGTTCGGCCACTACCAGTGGGCTGCCCCTTAGGCATTCTTTTAGTTTAAGTTACACTAATGTCCTGCTCCTAAAGTTGATGGCATCAAAGCCATCCATGAGAACTTTAGCTGTGTCCTTCAATGACCGATAGAGAAAACCCTTTTCTGTTCTAGCATGACTGCACCCCTGTGTACAAAACCAGCTCCATATAGACATGGTTTGACTAGTTTGGTGAGAAGAAACTCAAGTGTCCTCCACTGCGCCCTGACCTCAACCCTACTGAACACCTTTGAGATTATTTGAATTGCCAATTGAGAGCCAGGTTTTCACATTCAATATCTGTACTCAGCCCTAATGAACACCTTCTGGATGAGTTGGAATACTGACTGTGAGCCAGATCTTCTCATCCAAGATAAAAAACTGACCAAATGCTCTTTTGGCCAAATTGACACAAACTCCCTAAGACACCCCCGAAACCTTGTGGAAAGGCTTTCCAAAAAGGTGGAGGCTGTTCTTGCTGTAGGAAGGGGGCAACTCCATTGCCTTGGTTTTGGAACAGTATCCCCAACAAGGTAGGTGTCATGGTCAGATATCCACCAACATTTGGCCATATAGTGTAGTGCTGTGGACAACCCATGTTCAAGAACTTGACCCCGTTACATAGCATCAACATACTCCAATGTGCTTTGCAGAGCATTCAACCCAGTGTGCAAAGCTTTTGGCAATGCTGCTCTAACAGCAAATCCACAATGCAGGCTCTGGAGGGCACAACCCTAAATCCAAGAGTAGCAAGAGATGAAAAGTGGAATGCTGGTCAAAAACCCAACTTTTTAGTTTTGCAGAGGCTGGGTAGTGGTTAGAGCCTGTATGCAGTTTTAAGTAGTGTCTGTATCCCAGTCTGAAGATTTCACTAACCACCTCTCTCCAAGAACAGATGGGAAATTTCCAAAATGTTCCATGTATAGACGTTCCCTATAAAACAGCAACATCTTAACTTTGGGTTCAGGTACCCTTTTTTTGGAAGGAGGGGGGATCTATATGATAAAAATAGACATGGTTCATTATATAGAGCCTTATTGTCTCCTGTGCAGAAAACATCACAGTCCTTGCCGGTATTTTCACATTTTTCTATTTTACCTTTATAAAAACCTGCTCCCATGTTCAGCGTTAAACCATTCAAGTCAATCTCTCCAAAGAAGCTTAAAGCTGAAGTTTAATCTTCTTATATTTTTGGCATTCTCTGCTTCCTTCTTTTGTCCCTCAGCAACATGCTGAGATTTTTAAAGAAAAACCTGTATTCGTTACATACCTTATCTTAGATCAGTGTTGTCATTACTGGGTCTCTATGCTGCTTTATGCAATGTAGGCAGATCATGGCTGATGGGAGGGGCAAGCAGGGTACTGTACATAGCTTCCTGAAAACATCACAGCACCCTGACTCAGTACTCATCCCAAGGGCCCTCAGCCCTGAAGCAAGCAGTGGGTGGCTGCTGGGAGTAGTTATGCAAATATCAAAATGCCTCGATGGGTAAACGTCAGTATGGAGGAGTGGGTGTTCCTAGGAAGGTTGGCTTTGCATGCAAACTGCCTGAGGTCAAAACCCACATGGGATGCGGAGCCTTTTAGAATGAAAGACATAAAATCCAATAAAGGAAAGGCGAGGGCTAAGGACAGTCAAGCTGGGGAGGAAATAGCTAGCAAAGTTCAGGTGGCTGCATCTGATTTGCTGCAACTTCTAATGCACACTGAGAAAGTCACAGTATGCAGTGACTTCGTAGTAATTACAGTACAAGAATGTACAACTATGCAAGGCTTAAGGGAAGGCTGGAGTTCAACTTTTAGTCACTGGCCAGACTGGGAACAAGCTAGCTGACCTATCAGGGCACAGAGAAGCTCACACCAATACGGGGATGACATAAAAACTGCACACAAAAAATGCGCTTGGTACAGACAAAACAAGGCCATAGTGCTAACTAGATTACCATACTACCAATACGTCTGGTCAAGTTTTGGCTCGCCAAATGGATTTCCAAACCACAGGTGGACTTCAATAGAAAGCCTGCTTTCTAAAATAGATATACGGAATAAAAAAAATGGAAGACTACACGATAAAAAAATGGCAGCTCTGATTGGACGGCCAATGCATACACGTGGAAACCAAAAAAAAAAAAAAGATTACATAAACAGCGCAGATAATCCACGCCATGAATACACGTTAACCTGCCTTTCCACAACAACTAAAATTAGACCTCAGTAAAAGGAGAGAACAACAATGAAAACATGTCTCGGGTGCGTGAGCAAAGAGAAAAACATTCTATATTCTCAGATATAACAAACGTTATCCGCGCCATTTGGAAGTGACAGGAAAATGGAAGCATTAGGTCTGAAGTGCATTTATAACGATGAACAGCATAATTACCCACAACGCTATTAACTTGTGTGACTTTCCTGAAACGTGACAGCAGTATTATACACACAACAATGCCGCTGTAATCGCACAGGCAATTTAGGGAAAATGGGCTTTAATTTTTTTTTCTTTTTTGGATTTTTTATGATTAAAAATAGAAAAAGGGGGCCCGTTATATAGAGGCACCACTTAACAGGTAATTGAGCAGGCTAAATGAGATGTGCAAAGTGCATTCAAATGCAGTCTTTGCTAAACTCATAGGACCTGCACAAACCTGATTTCTCAGCAGCAGAGTTAGTAACCTGTTTGCAGCACTGCAGTAAAGCATGACTATATACTCTGTGTAACAATATATACAGTGGGGATCGAACGTTTGGGCACCCCAGCTAAAAATTTGTATTAATGTGCATAAAGAAGCCAAGGAAAGATGGAAAAATCTCCAAAAGGCATCAAATTATAGATTAGACATTCTTATAATATGTCAACAAAAGTTAGATTTTATTTCCATCATTTACACTTTCAAAATAACAGAAAACAAAAAAATGGCGTCTGCAAAAGTTTGGGCACCCTGCAGAGTTAATATCTTGTACTGCCCCCTTTGGCAAGTATCACAGCTTGTAAACGCTTTTTGTAGCCAGCCAAGAGTCTTTCAATTCTTGTTTGAGGTATCTTTGCCCATTCTTCCTTACAAAAGTCTTCCAGTTCTTTGAGATTTCTGGGCTGTCTGTCACGCACTGCTCTTTTAAGGTCTATCCATAGATTTTCAATTATGTTGAGGTCAGGAGATTGTGAAGGCCATGGCAAAACCTTCAGTTTACGCCTCTTTATGTAATCCCCCGTGGATTTCGAGGTGTGTTTAGGATCATTATCCATTTGTAGAAGCCATCCTCTCTTTAACTTCAGCTTTTTCACAGATGGCATCAAGTTACCATCCAAAATTTGCTGAAATTTTATTGAATCCATTTTTTCCTTCTACTCGTGAGATGTTCCCTGTGCCACTGGCTGCAACACAACCCCAAATCATGATTGATCCAACCCTATGCTTAACAGTTGGACAGAGGTTCTTTTCATTAAATTCTGTGCCCCTTCTTCTCCAAACGTACCTTTGCTCATTCCGGCCACAAAGTTCAATTTTAACCTCATCGGTCCACAGAACTTGTTTCCAAAATGCATCAGGCTTGTCTATATGTTCATTTGCAAAGTTCAAATGATGATTTTTGTGGTGAGGACGTAGAAGAGGTTTTCTTCTGATGACTCTTCCACGAAGACCATATTTGTACAAGTATCTCTTTATAGTGGAATAGTGTACCACAACTCCAGTGTCTGCCAGATCTTTCTGGAGGGATCGTGCAGTCAAATGTGGGTTTTGAATTGTTTTTCTTACAATTCTGCGAGCTGTTCTGTCTGATATTTTTCTTGGTCTTCCAGATCTTGCTTTAACTTCCACTGTTCCTGATGACTGCCATTTCTTAATTACATTCCGAAGAGGATATTGACATCTGAAAACGCTTTGCTATCTTCTTATAGCCTTCTCCAGCTTTGTGAGCGTCAACTATTTTCAGTTTCAGTTTTCTAGACAACTGCTTAAAAGAACCCATGGTGCTGATTGTTGGGGCAAAGTCAGATGAGTCTGGGCATTTAAAACCTTTGCAATTGACATCACCTGGTCTTCCCATATGATGATTGAGAACAATCCATGACACTGGCAGGTCTCAGCTTTGCAAAGGGGGCAGTGCATGCTATAAATTCTGCAGGGTGCCCAAACTTTTGCAGACGCCATTTTTTTGTTTTCTGTTATTTTGAAAGTGTAAATGATGGAAATAAAATCTAACTTTTGTTGACATAAGAATGTCTAATCTGTAATTTGATGCCTTTTGGAGATTTTTCCATCATTCCTTGGCTTCTTTATGCACATTAATACAAATTTTTAGCTGGGGTGCCCAAACTCTCGATCCCCACTGTATATGTATGTATATTATATATATATATATATACACACACACACACACACACACACATACACATATACACACACTATATTGCCAAAAGTGATGGGACATCCCTCCAAATCATTGGATACAGTGTTCCAATCCCCTCAATGACCACAGGTACAAACAAGCCCCTAGGCATGCAGGCTTCTTCTACAAACATTTGTGAAAGAATGGGTCGCTCTCAGGAGCTCAGTGACTCCAAGCGTGGTCCCGTGATAGGTGGCCACCTGTGCAATAAGTCTATCCGTGACATTTCCTGGCTACTAAATATTCCACGCTCAACTGTTAGTGGTATTATAATAAAGTGGAAGCAACTGGGAACAACAGCAACTCAGCCACCAAGTGGTAGGCCACATAAGACAGAGCGGGGTCAGCGCATGCTGAAGCGCACAGAGTCAATAGCTAAAGACCTCCAAACGTCATGTGGCCTTCAGATTAACACAACAGTACGTAGAGAGCTTCATGGAATGGGTTTCCATGGCCGAGCAGCTGCATCCAAGCCTTACATCACCAAGTGCAATGCAAAGCTGCAGATTCTGTGGTGTAAAGCACGCTGCCACTGGACTCTAGAGCAGTGGAGACGTGTTCTCTGGAGTGACCAATCACGCTTCTCTGTCTGGCAATCCGGTGGAAGTGTCTGGGTCTGGCGGTTGCCAGGAGCACAACACTTGCCTGACTGCATTGTGCCAAGTATAAAGTTTGGTGGAGGGGGGATTATGGTGTGGAGTTGTTTTTCAGGGGTTGGGCTTGGCCCCCTAGTTCCTGTGAAGGGAACTCTTAAGGCATCAGCATGCCAAAACATTTTGGACACTTTCATTCTCCCAACTTTGTGGGAACAGTTTGGGGATGGCCTAGGTCCATAAAGACATGGATGAGCGAGTTTGGGGTGGAGGAACTTGACTGACCTGCACAGAGTCCTGACTTCAATAGAACATCTTTGGGATGAATTAGAGTGGAGACTGTGAGCCAGGCCTCCTCCCCCGACATAAGTCCCAATACTTATGTTTTCACAGTGTTCCCTTAATTTTTTTTGAGGTGTGTGTGTGTGTATATATATATCAGATCCCAATAGGGAAAAAAATCTCCTGCTGGATCTCTATACTGATATGGACTGGGTAAAGTGTTAATAATATAAGGACGCCCCATCGTTTGATGGAAATGAAAAATGATCGACCTACAGAGGACTGAATTCAAAGACACCCCAAAAATCAAAGTGAAAAAATTATGCAGCAAGCAAGTCCATTTTGCTGAAATTTCATTGCAGCAACTCATAATGGTCCTCAGTAGTTTGTATGGCCCTCACGTGGTGTGGACTGGCCCAGAGTACTGTCTCTTGAGTGCAGCACACCTGTCTCCTAACAAGAGATCTGAATTATGACCAGGTCCTTCATTTTAAAAAGAAACCAGCAACTTCAACCAGTTGGTCTTCTGGAAGGCCTGGACACTGGGTTGGAGATTTCTTTCCTCTGAAAATTCATGGAAATCTCCGAACTCCAGAATCCAATCAGGTAAAAAACATGGCTCATCCATGATACAAAGCTTTGCAGCCTACTCCTGTACGGCTGCCTATGCAGCTTAGGGGGAGTGGGTGGAGGGCGGCAAAAATGCGGTTCAGCCACTTCTTACATCCCTCACCCCCCCCATCGCAAATAAAAAACAAGCATAAAAGAATCCTAATCCTATATAAAGCCCTTTTCATTAAACAATAAAATGTTTGAAGAGGAAGTGGGAAAAACATGAACACATGAATGCTGAATACAACAGGTTGCTATAAGAAAGGCAGTCATTTTTCCAATATTAACGGTTTACAGATCTGACCTTCTGCTGGCCAGTCTGTCCACATCAACGAACACCCAGACCTCCAGATCACCATGGCAAATACATTCTGTTCCCGGAGAGGAGTTATATTTGGAAGGCAGGAGGGAGAGGGCAGCCGGGGCCCGCTAAGACATTAATAGCTCCTGTCAATCCCTCTCATGTGGCGGTAAAATGCCTCTTATTCTGTAATTGCAGAAATCCCGGAGGAATCGACAAATACCACGTTTCTGTTGCTCGTTTAACCTACAAATGGGATTAAAGGCCATTCTTTTGAGTACGCTGGACACAAATGGCTGACAGCATGAAATCCAGGCAGAGAACAGGTTCAGGCTGTGTCCACCGCCTACACACACAGCCGGACGCTTGTCCGTTTACCACAATGTCATCCCTAAGACTCAGTGTATTGGTTAACCATTGCATCGCCACACATCTAGGTCTAAAAAGAAAAAAAAAAAAAAAACTAGAATTGGAATATTGATTGTCTAGTTCCAAGCTCATTGAGAGCCTATTCACACTTGCATGATAAAACACTTGACCATGCATTAGGGCAATGCATGCCAATGCACCTGCTCTATGTGCAATGGGTTGCACTATTCATTGTGTGAGAGGGGTTAAGGGTCACCCAGCCTTCTCATTCAGGCAGATTGAGGGGATCCAGGGTGCTTGTGCCAGAAGAAACTGTATTTTCAGTATCCTCAGAAATTGGTAAACCCTGGTGTGGGTCCTGAAGGCTAGAGGCTTCGCAGAGTCTTGAGGAAAGTGGTTACTCACAGTTCATTCATGATTTAGCAAGGGGGGCAATTACTTCTTCACATAGGGCTAGGCAGATCTGGACAGCTTTTTTCCCTTGATAAATAAAATCATTTAAAAATGACATTTTGTATTTATTCAGGTTATGTTTGTATCTGAATCTGTTAATTGTGACAAATATGCAAAAAGAAAAAAACTTTTTCACAGTACTGTATGTGTGGTGGCAAAAGGGTGGGCTTTAACATCCACACGCTGCGCATATGTGTAACTGAGCTGTTGAAGCCAGTGTTTGGTTCTACTAACGATCAACAGCTGGTGGGACTGGCTCCAGACCATGTGACACTGTGCCAGCCAATCATACCTTACCATACCTGGATGATGCCCCTGGAGGTTGGAATTATCTGTAGCAGACACTGCTACTCCAGATTCTGATTGCTGATTACTTCTGATTGCTTTGGGTCCCATGCTGAGGAGCTGCACTGTGGTATTGTGAACACAGGTGGTTAGCCACTCGGGCCAGGCACCATTCAGAGAATGCTTTGCATTTTCGGAATGAATGCAACACATTCTCTGACTGGATGAAGTAAAGAGTGTGACGTCACCCACCTCATCTGCATTTTCTGAATGAATGCAAAGCATTCTCTGATTGGATGAGGTGTAGATGAGGTGGGTGACGTCGCACTCTTTACTTCATCCAGTCAGAGAATGAGTTGCATTCATTCCGAAAATGCAAAGCATTCTCTGAATAGTTCCCCTGCCCATAGCTCCAAGCTGGATCAATGTAACCATGTAAAAAATGTCCATACCTGGAATTTTTCTTTAGAAGTAAATTAAGTAAAAAAAGTTACCTGCAGGTAAATCGATCACATAAAATGTGAAGAACTGTGTAGTGTATGCGGCCATCTACCTGAGGTTCTGCTAGAACAGATACACAAAAAAAAAAATAAAAAATCAGTACATACACACACTCACCCTTAGCTCAGCTGGCACCGCGCAGTCTGCCAACATCGCCAAATCCTCCTGCAGACGTCCATTTCCAGATGGTTCCACAGTCAGAACTTTTACACATGTTCCCGGCTTGGAAGACACTGTGGGGTGAACACAACTTCACTTTAGATTTGTTTTTACACGCTACACAATAAAACCCCAGGGAGATAAAACTTTGGATAAACGGACCCTTTAGCTACTTCCCGCCCAGTGATGTACCCATAAGTTGCTGGATTTCCAGTGCTTATACCGGGATGATGCCTGCAGCCGCAGGATACCCTCACTTTGGAGGGATTCCCTCTCACTTCTTGTTTTGGCTATTGGACAGGAAGTGAAGGAAGATCTCCCCAATGTGCAAAAAAAAACAAAAAACAAAAAAAAACTGATGGCAAAACAAAACACAACAGGGGTTATAACCCTCATCTAATCTATACAAAATGAAAATATTGCCTTTAGTATTATTTATTTTCATTAGGTGTAAAGTGCCTGTGCTGGCTGAGACTTTTTATGATCCGGAGAAAACTTACCAAATTCATAGACCTTTTTACATTTCTCCTCCAGCTCCTCAATGAGGTCCTGCAGCCGACATTGCTTAGCCAACCTCTTGCAATCCTCCACATGCTCCACATTGATGTCCATGCGACCTGGTCAGACACAGAGAAATGGAGAAGCACTAAGGAGTGGCGCCACCTCTAGGCATCACTAAATGCGAAGAGTTAATTGCAATGCACATTATAAAAGCATTTTTAAAGTGTATTTCCACCTTTGCAGCCAAATTGGCAAAAAAACCCTTCTTTATATTTGTTACATGGTACCATACATTTAGCAGAACTTTGAATTTTTTTGCCTTCCTCTGGATCAACTGTGGGTACAGGATTAAAATCTTTTTTTTGTTCTATGGTTGAACTGGATGGACTTTTGTCTTTTTTCAGCTAAACTATGTAACTAAATAGAAAAAAAAAAAAAAAAAAAAAAAATTGTATACACACTCCATGGCCACCTGCTTGCTGAAATAACATACTTAGGTTTCCTAATGTTGAAGTATTACTAAACCCAGGACCCCGCATTCACTATAGCCGGTCTCCCCGGACCCCGCATTCACTATAGCCGGTCTCCCCGGACCCCGCATTCACTATATCCGGTCTCCCCGGACCCCGCATTCACTATATCCGGTCTCCCCGGACCCCGCATTCACTATATCCGGTCTCCCCGGACCCCGCATTCACTATAGCCGGTCTCCCCGGACCCCGCATTCACTATAGCCGGTCTCCCCGGAACCCGCATTCACTATAGCCGGTCTCCCCGGACCCCGCATTCACTATAGCCGGTCTCCCCGGACCCCGCATTCACTATAGCCGGTCTCCCCGGACCCCGCATTCACTATAGCCGGTCTCCCCGGACCCCGCATTCACTATAGCCGGTCTCCCCGGACCCCGCATTCACTATAGCCGGTCTCCCCGGACCCCGCATTCACTATAGCCGGTCTCCCCGGACCCCGCATTCACTATAGCCGGTCTCCCCGGACCCCGCATTCACTATAGCCGGTCTCCCCGGACCCCGCATTCACTATAGCCGGTCTCCCCGGACCCCGCATTCACTATAGCCGGTCTCCCCGGACCCCACATTCACTATAGCCGGTCTCCCCGGACCCCGCATTCACTATAGCCGGTCTCCCCGGACCCTGCATTCACTATATCCGGTCTCCCTGGACCCCGCATTCAATATATCTGGTCTCCCACAGTACACACAACATGAAAATGCTATTATTTTAGTAAATATAAACTGCTCATCAGCAGTATATAGTCCTGACTTCTATCAGTGCCCAACTGGGCACTGGCTAAAGCTTGTAGGAGGAATTTTTATTGTGCTCCGATTGTCCTATGAGGCTGCATAACCCTTGATCCTCTGTCTGGACAGCGCTGATTGGCCCTGTGCTGATCACATGCACTCTCCCAAAGGAAAAAAAAAAAACAAACAAAACACAAAACTCTCTAGCAATACACACCAACCGGAGCATGTGCAGAGTGACTCCTAGGGCTCTGTACTATCAGCAGACAGAGTGAGGACAACAGAAAAAAGGAGAGGATCAGAGAAGACAGGATGAAAGCCTTTTTACCCAATGCAGAGGATTACCCCTTAGGTTCCACAGTGAGTAGATTTATTTCCCCCCCATACAGTGCATGGAGAAAAAAAAATTTGCACTGAGTTCAGTTTTAAACTGTTCAGGACTTACAGCCCAGTTTATACCGGTTTTGTTTTGGACGCTTTTTGCGTTACAGTGCATTTGATTTGATTCTACCAGAAATCTTGTGAGATAACTGCCTATGTTGACTTATCAGTTGGCACTTTTTGTTGTTTGTGAGACTACAGGAGCCCTCTCTTTATGTAAAGGAGATGAGGAGAGGAACGGCGTTCTGCACACCTGCCTTACAGTGACTATGCTGCTCTTTATTAGAGTACAGAAATGTGGCTTTACACCCTGGAAAAGGAATTGTGTTAGTGGCAGGATCACCAGGTAAAAAAAAAAAAGGCAAAGAAGAAAACTAAAGCAGACACCACATCTCAAGCCTGGCAAGCTGCAATACATTACTGGTTTGTTCTCGGCTTTAGACAGACTTTAAATTTGAGCTCTGGGAAAAGCAAATATTGTCTCAATCCATTCATCATGTTCTTCCTTGAATCTTGATGAGGTTTGTGTATTTCTTCCAGATCTGTGCAGTAATCCAGTGTAAGACTTTACCTCTGTAATAAAGACCGCTCACTGCTGCTCTGTCTCCTTGTGCAGGGTAACTGGTCTTGTCTCCGCCCCCTCCTGCAGTGGGTGGGATGCACTGGGTCCCTCCCACATCCCTGCCTTCTGCACAGGTCATTTATAGCACAGTGATGTCACTGCTATTTTTACATGGTAATATCTGGGTTTGCAAAGGCATTTGGTGCAAACAGTGGATTTATATCCTTTGTGGCTATTGAGGAATTTATTTTTAAATGAAAAATTTTCAGGTCCAGAGTTTAGGTTTAAGATCAACATCCACCAAGAATACGCTCGGTCACCTACCTGTGTACAGGTACTGAAGAATGGAGCCAAAAGCTGCCGGATTTATCTGAAATTAAAAAAGACATTTTAGAATACATTAAAGCACCACCTGCTTCTGGTCATTTTCCCAATACTGAAAGTAATGCACGTTCAACATTTTATACCTAATGTACAATGAAAACTGCCATCAGCTTCCAACAACCTTGAATGTTTCCAGAAAACACGGGGCAGGGAGTGATTTGTATGAAAAAACAGGTAAAGCAACCGTTTACAATGTTCTGACCCGTTTACACCTCAAAGCAAAGCGGTCAGCTAGTTTAGGTATGAAACGTAAAGCCTTGTATGAGAGCGAGCAACACAAAGCCGGTATTCTTATTAGACAGGAAAAAGGGACTTCCAATAATAAGTGAAGAAAAAGTGAAATACAAGAAATTAAAGAAGAATTCCAGGTTACATCGGACCAATGGAACTATGTATATACCGTACTAGTAGGATCCGCCAGAGCGAGGGCAGCGACCTCAAATGACTGAGATTCGATGAATAAAGTGACTAGGGTCATGTACATTACAGCCCCCCCTACAGATCACAATCCTGTTCTCACATCAGTGTCATCAGCCCCCCCTACATATCACAATCCTGCTCTCACATCAGTGTCATAAGCCCCCCCCACATATCACAATCCTGCTCTCACATCAGTGTCAGCAGCCCCCCCCCCCCCCACATATCACAATCCTGCTCTCACATCAGTGTCATCAGCCCCCCCCCCTACATATCACAATCCTGCTCTCACATCAGTGTCATCAGCCCCCCCCCCCCTACATATCAATCACAGTCCCCCCTTCACATCACTTTCCATAGTAGTGTACTTTGTTGTACACTACTATGTAGTGTAATGTTGTAGCATCATCTGCTCCCACCTTCCCCTTCCCCTACAGTAGTGCCCTCTGCCCTCTTGCACATCACCCCCCCCCCCCCCCATCTTCCACATACACAAAATAGTGCTCTCTGCCTACCCCCCCCCACACACACACATACAAACAATAGTGCCCTCTGCCCACACAAACACACACACACACACACTAGTGCCCCGTGCCACACTCCCACCCACACTAGTGCCCTCTGTCCCCTCTACCCTGCCACAGACACAATGCCCTCTGTCCCCCCCCCCAAACACACTAGTGCCACACACACACACTAGTGCCCTCTATCCCCCCTACAGACACAATAATGCCCTCTGCGCGCGCCCCCCCCCCCCCACACACACACACACACACTAGTGCCCTCTATCCCCCCTACAGACACAATAATGCCCTCTGCGCGCGCCCCCCCCCCCCACACACACACACACACACACACACTAGTGCCCTCTATCCCCCCGTACCCCGCTACAGACACAATAATGCCCTCTGTCCCCCCCCCCCCCCCCCCCCCACACACACACACACACACACACACACACACACACACACACACACTAGTGCCCTCTGCCCCCCCCTACCCCGCCACACTCACACTAGTGCCCTCTGCACCGCCCACACACAGACACCAGTGCCCTCTATCCCCCTACCCCGCCACAGACACAATAATGCCCTCTGCCCCCCCCCCCCCACACACACACACACACACACACACACACACACAAAATAGTGCCCTCTGTCCCCCCCCACACAAACAATAGTGCCCCCTGATCTACCCCCCCTCCCCCCCCCACACAGACACTAGTGTACTCTGTCACCCCTACACTTCCACAGACACAATAGTGCCCTCCCACACAAACAATAGTACCCTCTGCCCCCCCCAAACACACTAGTGCCATACACACACACACACACACACACACACACACAAACACACTAGTGCCCTCTGCGCGCCCCCCCCCCCCACACACACTAGTGCCCTCTGTCCCCCCTACCCTGCCACAGACAATAGTGCCCTCTGCCCCCCTCCCCCCCCAAACACACTAGTGCCCTCTGCCCCCCCTACCCTGCCACACATACATACGTGCCCTCTGCCCCCCCTACCCCGCCACTCGCACACACTAGTGCCCTCTGTGCCACACACACAAACACACTAGTGCCCTCTATCCCCCATACCCCGCCACAGACACAATAATGCCCTCTGCCCCCCACACAAATAGTGCCCTCTGCGACACCCCCCCCCCCCCCACACACAAACACTAGTGCCCTCTGTCTCCCCTACCCCGCCAGACACAATAGTGCCCTCTGCCGCCCCCCCCCCCCCAAACACACTAGTGTCACACATACACTAGTGCCCTCTGCCCCCCCTACCCCGCCACACACACGTGCCCTCTGCCCCACCCCCACCCCGCCACTCGCACACACTAGTGCCCTCTGTGCCACACACACACTAGTGGCCTGTATCCCCCCTACCCTGCCACAGACACAATAATGCCCTCTGCCCCCCCCCCCACACATACACACACACTAGTGCCCTCTGTTCCCCCCAAACACACTAGTGCCCCACACACACATGCTCTCTGCTCCCCCTACCCCGCCACACACACTAGTGCCTTTTGCCTCCCCTACCCTGCCACACACACACATACACACGTGCCCTCTGCGCCACCCACACAAACTAGTGCCCTCTAACCCCCCTACCCCGCCACAGACACAATAATACCCTCTGCCCCAACACAAACAATAGTGCCCTCTGCTCCCCCCCCCCCCCACACACACACACACACACACACACAAATAGTGCCCCCTCACATGCACACACTAGTGCTCTCTGCCCCCTCCCCACACACACTCAACTAGTGCTTCTAAATCACACTACCACTGCGGTCCGGATGGGACAGTGACTCAGTCCAGATCCAGACAGCGTTCCACCATTTAGTGATTCCTGCTCTAGAAGCTTGAATCACTGTAGAAGTACCATTCCTCCATTCCTCCATGCTAGCTTCTTGGTCCTATGCCGATCAGCTATCCTGCTGCATTGTGAACACGGGAGGTCATCCGCTCACCATGGGCGCCAGTCAGAGAATGCTTTGCATTCCAAATGAATGCAAAGCATTCTCTGACTGGAGGAGGTGGAAAAAATCAGTAAGCCAATCACACAAACAGGAAAAGACATTTTTGTACTATGCACAGAACACCTCTAGGTCGCTATTGAAGTTTACGGAAAATGAAAGGTAACATTAAACTACAATATGGGATGGATACACAATGGGGTTGGTTTACGGAGGGTGCAAAATCTGGTGCAGCTCAGCATAGAAACCAATCAGCTTCCAGGTTTTATTGCCAAAGTTTTAACTGAACAAGCTGAACTTATAAGCGGATTGGCTACCATGCACAGCTGCACCAGATTCTGAGAGCACCAGATTTAGTAGATCCACCCCAGTATGTCCTTTTTTGAAATTTGGGTTTTTTTCCCCCCACAAAAGTGGAGTCACCCTTTGACTCTAGGCAAAGACGCATGGTCCCAGTGTGGGAGCTTCATGATAGAAACTGCTACTGTTTCACGACAGAACCCATCTGGATGGATTTTTATGAGATAACATGGCCAGCAATGTAAAACCAGGAAAAACATTTAAAATTCATATAGAGTGGGAATATAATACATAACTATGTGTACAGGGTAAACGAAAAGGTTTTTTTAAAACATTAACATTTTAATAAAAAAAAAAAATAATAATAATTGCATTCTAATCACTTCGTGTCCATATGACGTACTAGTATGTAGCTCCGCTGGATTATTTTTACAACCAATTTCAATTTGATCAGCTGCTTTTGGAGAAGAGATATGGGGTTTAATAGACCCCCACCTCTCCAGAAGAGGACCTGTCACAGCCCATATCACAAGGGACGTTGTTCATCCCTGCGGATAGCAAAAAAAAGTGATAAAAAAAGAAACAGAGAAAAAAAATTTTAAAGCACCACTGTGCTCAAGCGCAAAAGCACGTCAGTCCCGCATACACATGTAAACGGCGATCACACCACACGTGTGCAATATCTCCGCAAACGTCAGAGCAAGAGCAATAATTCTAACTCTAAACTGGTAACCCATAAAGACTTTTAAAGTGTCACCTATGGAGATTCTCAGGTACCATCGTTTGGCATCATTCCATGGGCATACGTACTTTTAAAGTGTGACATGTTTGGTATCTATTTACTTGGCATCTTTTATATACAAATTGGGTAACATATTGGGTTTTTGTGCATTAAAATTCATTATAGTATGTAAAAAAAAACAAAAAAACTTAAAATTGCGTTTGAAATGTCAAATAATCAGATCATAAAAACCTGAAACACCCATCATTTTATTCTCTAGGGCCTCTGCTTAAAAAATATATATAATGTTTGGAAGTTCTAAATCATTTTCTAGCAAAAAAAAAAAAAAGGCTGATTTTTACATGCGGTAGTATAGGCTGACATCTAGCGGTTATAAAACAGTATTGCATGGTAAAAACAAATTCTGCTTCTAATCATTTCAATCATACTGTATGAAAAAATTATTATTAATATATATATATATATATAAAAATTTGAAACACAAATGTTTGTTGTTTTTCCTGCGTTCTTACCAGCGGATGTTTGAGACCAATCATATTCTTTCCCTTCCATTTGGTTTCAAACATTTCAGCGAAATATGGGCTTCGAGCACCAAGGACGCAGCGGTGAGCACAGAATGACATCCCATGGACCAGGAACATGGTGTCACTATAGGAGCCCTGCTCCAAAAACCTGAAGAGACAGAGAAAACCCCGATTTGCATCCTAATTCAGATGTCTGGGGAAATACCTATTGTTTAATTTAAGTGGAACAGCAGTATTCCAATATTGCCAGCAAGCACATTCTAGAATCACCGAGTTACTGGCAAAAAGGGACTAGAGGGGGATCGGTACAGATGTAGCGGGATGAAAAACTGAACCCTTGACTTCTGTGCTGCCTAAATACAGTTCAAGGTTTCCTATTTTAAAATGTTACTAAGCCCAGGACCAGCAGAGCTCTGGTTAAAGCTTGTAGTTTTCATTCTGCTCTAGAAGAATGCAAAATCCTTGACCTGTCTGGATAGTGCCGATAGGCCCTGTGCTGATCACATGCAGTCTCCCAAGAAAAAAAACCCCTCCCTAGCAATACACACCAAAGAGAGCATGTGCAGTGTGCCTCCTAGGGCTCTATCAGCAAATGGATTGGGGACAGTAGAAGGGGAGGATCAGAGAAGACAGGATCAAACAGCCTTTTTACACAATGCAGATGATTAACCCCTTTGGTTCCACAGTGAGTATAACAAGCATGCGCTACTGCATATACAGACTGATTGTACTGTTGGGGGTTTAGTAACATTTAAATTAAAGTGTACATTCTGGCTCGGGCTTACCTGCTGCAGCTACAGGATGGAGCGCAATGTGAATGCGCACAGAACAGCCCAAAGTGCTGGAGAGTGTGAAATGTTAGTGTCAAGCTTATACTGCAAACAGAGAGTGATCGAGGTGTGAAGAGGCCCCCCCCCCCCCCAGCTGCATGTGTAATGGGAACAGGCGAAACATTTGAAGCAAAAAAAAAAAAAAAAAGGAGGAGCTCTGGTACTGTATGTTCTATTCATGGAATTGCGTAGGGAGCTTTTGGGAAAATAATGCTGAAGGTGACGCTACACGTGAGGTGTACCATATATAACATGCAGACTGCAACATTTTTAGAACAATTGATTTCATTGATCATTTATGGCTTTACTTTCAATCAGATTGCTGGTCCCATGCTCGGCATACCTCTGCAAGAAGTCGTCATAATAATCTCTCTGCATACACTTTGCTGTGATTCGCTTGTATTCTTTTAGCAATCTGCGGATGGTGTCACTAAGCGCACCGTACAAACATCGCTCCCCATCAAATGTGTTCGCCTCACACCGGGCACCTGAAAAACAAATAAACACTCGCACTAGAATAATACTTCCGAGATAAAATGTTATTTAGGGCCCGTAAAGCCACAGCCATTTAATGGATGAACCCATCTTCTCTTACCATAGCTCGGTGGAAATCAGAAGATCATCCCCATGTAAAAGTAAAAAAAAAAAGTCCCACGAAAATGTTTAAACTTCTACTTATTCCCCCATGGGCCAAAGTGCATTCACATTTATTTCTGTTAAGATCTCTCCTACAGTTGGTAAGCAGCGCGGTTGAACAGTTTGTCCTTGCTGCTCTCCCACCACGCTGCTCGCAAGGAGATGGAATTATGGGTGATAAGGATCACGCAAGCTGTGTGTCCATGGGTGACGGCTTGTAAACACACACAGCCCCGGAAGATGGATCACACAGCTCTGCAGTGATGTTCTACTGTAATGAATGAACAGGCAGCACTGCAGGACCATGTCCCAACCCAGACATTGGTGAAAGTTCGTTCATAACACTAAAATATCAATCGGCACTGTGGGCCTGTGTAATCCATCTGCCAGGGCTGTGTGTGTTTGCAAGCAGCCACATAGCCAGGCAGCGCGGAACGATCTTTTCACCTTTATGAACATAAATTGGGCTTCAGACTGGGGTGGAGCTGTAATGAGTGATGTGCTACTATTAAAAAATGTATAGGCAGCCTTGCAGGACCATGTCCCCGCCCCATCTATCTGCCAGGGCTGTGTGTGTTTGCAAGCAGCCACATAGCCAGGCAGCGCGGAACGATCTTTTCACCTTTATGAACATAAATTGGGCTTCAGATTGGGGTGGAGCTGTACTGAGTGATGTGTTACTATTAACAATGTATAGGCAGCCTTGGAGGACCATGTCCCAGCCCCAACATCACCAATAGATCATTCAAGAGAGTAAACCATCACTCAGCCCTGCAGAGCTGTGCAATCCATCTGCCAGGGCTGTGCGCATTTACAAGCAACCGCACATAGACACAGCCCGACAGCCCTGAATGATCTTTTACCATTATGATCATAAATTGGGCTTCTGATTGGGGTGGACCTAGAGCCATCATTAACATAAATAGATTAACCCCTGATGAAGTCACATGATGAAGTGACAACGCGTAGGGAGGATCCAATGATGTCATGCCGCAAACTGAAAAGGGAGAGTTCAGGTATCTTGTTAGTGACCAAAGTCAATGTACCTTAAGGTGAACACAGCCTTGTAATCTGCAGTGTACCAGAAAGTGTGCACATTTTATGGTGAGTGTGGTTTTAATCTTTTTTAAAGGTGGTGTAGCAAAGAGCGCTATGATTGTTTTTGAGCTCTTTTTGAGCTATTGGATGCAATTCATTTATTGTAGGAGGATGGATGTGGATTGAGATTCCTGGAAACTGCAGAGAGGATTACCAGTCATGGTTATTCTGACCCCGGTTTAAAGGGAAAGGCACAACAGACCTAATATTTTTTAGGTCATACAAAAGAAGGTGAAGGCATCTGATTGATGTTCTGGGATATGCATGAAGTGATTGCAAGGAAACGAACTCTCTTGCGCTCTATGACCCAACCAGGGGTAGACAGATGAAACCAGAACTTGAAAGATTCTACCACCAGTGAATATGGGTTTGTGCAGCTCCAAACAAGGCTGGGGAAGCCCGACCAATGCTGTGAAGCGAAAACAAACAAAAAGCGCACAAACCTTGCGCATTACCTCAGTAAACCAAAATTTATTAGATACAGAATAATACTCACAAACAATGAAGAATATCAAGCATGTAAGTCCTCAAGGGGACTAAGGATTTAAGCAGCCTGCTCGAGTCCCATCATAAGAGTGGTCACTCAGGGAAAAGATGACGCGTTTCGAAGGGCATCCCTTCTTCATCAGAGCTCTGATGGGACTCGCATAGGCTGCTTGAATCCTTTGTCCCCTTGAGGACTTACATGCTTGATATTCTTCATTGTTTGTGAGTATTATTCTGTAGCTAATAAATTTTGGTTTACTGGAGGTAATGCGCAAGGTTTGTGTGCTTTTTGTTTGTTTTCGCTCTGAAGTGATTGCAAGTTTGAGAGCACATAATTATAACGCCTGAATACTGTGAGTGAACATATGAAAGGACACCGAGACACATATGGGGGATAGCTAATATTGATAAATACAAGTTATCCACATCAATTTTATATGATTGTTTTAGGTTATTGACGAACACAATATTATGATTTTGCACGTAGGGTAAGTATTGTTTTCTGAACTTGATAAATAAAGAGGTGCTATTAATCTGCATTGAGGTCACCGGCCAGAATGGGATCAGTGCCATATACAACACACACACACAACGTTGAAATGTGTTTTTATTACAAAATATATGAAAAATATTTTTAAAAATACATTTCAAATATACTGTGGGTCTTTCAAATACAAATCTACCCTGCTATATGTCATGTCATATTGCATCCCTGGCCATGTGGGATCTCCTGCATGGTGGGGGTTGGGGAAAGACCTGGCAGCCTACCCTGTAAAAAATAATTGCTAAGAGAATTCATGGAAAAAGGTCGCTTACGAGCGACGGTCCATGCAATCGCCAAGGGTCGGATACGACTGAATGGATAGAGATATCTATCTATCTATCTATATATATATATATATATATATATATATATATATATATATATATATATATATATCATATTGACTTTGCACTTTATTTTCACTATAATTTCATTCACTCATTTTAGCGCTGCACTTTCTATATATTTATTCAAATGCAATCAATTGCCCAATTCTTTGGTAAAATGTAAAGGATGAGGTTGTACCAAGTAAATAGATACCCAACATATCAAACCTTAAATTTGCATTCGTCTGTGAAATGATGACAAAGTTCAGTACCCTACATTTACTATAGCTGAAGCTTTAAAAGCCCCATATAGATCATCAATTTATCATTACGAAGGAGTTCTGGTGATACCGCTAAGGCTTTTTTCATCTGACAGGCTGAGGTTGGCTTGTCATATATACGCACTCCCCATGGCTGCAGAGGGTAAAAACCCTCCACTGTCAGATCCATATGACATATGGACCAGGCAGAGCAAGGGTTAAAAGTCTTTACTGTTCTTTAGTTTAGAGTTAACTCTGAGCTATGGTGCTAAAAGGATTGCTCTCAACCCTAGGTTATCAGCGATACCTCACTCATGCCGTGCAATTGTGTTCTACATACACGTGTGCACGTTTGCATTTGTGGGTGAGTGCAGGCCAATGGAGTTCCATTTTTGTTACATTTTTTTTTTTTTTTTTTTTACTTTATTATAATTATTTTTTAATGAACTTATTGTTTTAAATTCCCATTTTTTTGCAGGTTATAAAAAATTATTAAATAATAAATTCCCTTTTTTGCAGGTTAAAAAAAATTAATAATAAATTCCCTTTTTTGCACGTTAGAATAATAAATAAATTCCCTTTTTTTGCATGTTAAATCAAATTAATAATAAATTCCTTTTTTTGCAGGTTAGAAAAATTAATAATAAATAATAAATTCCTATTTTTTTTGCAGGTAAAAAAAAGTGCATTTGTTTTTTTCGAGCCTGGAAAGCATTGCACCCGCAAATCACTGGTGCTATGCAGGACTCCGGCAAACCGTCAAGAGTATCTATGTGCCCGTACATCTTGTAAGGCAAGCAGATAGAGCCATGAAGACTCAATGAACTACTACTGCTACTGTTGATTGAGAACTACAAGACGACAGCTGTAAAGGATGTCGGCACATGTAGTTCATTCGTTCACAGCACTCTGGGGGCGGAGCCCCACATGGCCAAGCCAGTTTCAAAAATTAACAGCTACATCGGATGTCAAATGGTGAAAGCCTATTCATAAAAACAATGGATACAGAGTCGGACCCGACTATACACTGACAGCCAGTTCTGCGATCCCCTCCCCCGGAGGAGAGGAGCAGTGGGGGGCAGGAAGTATTCTATGCAGAGCTAACCAGACGCTCTGCACAGCAAGCACAAAGCCGGTTCAAACCACATGGGTGACAACTCTTCTGAAATGAGTATCAAAATGAAGTTGCTCGCTGTGGACAGAAATGACAAGGAGGGAATATTTGTTCTCAACAAAAGTGAAGTTACAGTCAGGTCCATAAATATTGGGACATCGACACAATTCTAACATTTTTGGCTCTATACACCACCACAATGGATTTGAAATGAAACGAACAAGATGTGCTTTAACTGCAGACTGTCAGCTTTAATTTGAGGGTATTTACATCCAAATCAGGTGAACGGTGTAGGAATTACAACAGTTTGCATATGTGCCTCCCACTTGTTAAGGGACCAAAATTAATGGGACAATTGGCTTCTCAGCTGTTCCATGGCCAGGTGTGTGTTATTCCCTCATTACCCCAATTACAGTGAGCAGATAAAAGGTCCAGAGTTCATTTCAAGTGTGCTATTTGCATTTGGAATCTGTTGCTGTCAACTCTCAAGATGAGATCCAAAGAGCTGTCACTATCAGTGAAGCAAGCTATCATTAGGCTGAAAAAACAAAACAAACCCATCAGAGAGATAGCAAAAACATTAGGCGTGGCCAAAACAACTGTTTAGAACATTCTTAAAAAGAAGGAACACACCGGTGAGCTCAGCAACACCAAAAGACCTGGAAGACCATGGAAAACAACTGTGGTGGATGACCGAAGAATTCTTTCCCTGGTGAAGAAAACACCCTTCACAACAGTTGGCCAGATCAAGAACGCTCTCCAGGAGGTAGGTGTATGTGTGTCAAAGTCAACAATCAAGAGAAGACTTCACCAGAGTGAATACAGAGGGTTCACCACAAGATGGAAACCATTGGTGAGCCTCAAAAACAGGAAGGCCAGATTAGAGTTTGCCAAACGACATCTAAAAAAGCCTTCACAGTTCTGGAACAACATCCTATGGACAGATGAGACCGAGATCAACTTGTACCAGAGTGATGGGAAGAGAAGAGTATGGAGAAGGAAAGGAACTGCTCATGATCCTAAGCATACCACCTCATCAGTGAAGCATGGTGGTGGTAGTGTCATGGCGTGGGCATGTATGGCTGCCAATGGAACTGGTTCTCTTGTATTTATTGATGATGTGACTGCTGACAAATGCAGCAGGATGAATTCTGAAGTGTTTCGGGAATATTATCTGCTCATATTCAGCCAAATGCTTCAGAACTCATTGGACGCTTCACAGTGCAGATGGACAATGACCCAAAGCATACTGCAAAAGCAACCAAAGAGTTTTTTAAGGGAAAGAAGTGGAATGTTATGCAATGGCCAAGTCAATCACCTGACCTGAATCTGATTGAGCATGCATTTCACTTGCTGAAGACAAAACTGAAGGGAAAATGCCCCAAGAACAAGCAGGAACTGAAGACAGTTGCAGTAGAGGCCTGGCAGAGCATCACCAGGGATGAAACCCAGCGTCTGGTGATGTCTATGCGTTCCAGACTTCAGGCTGTAATTGACTGCAAAGGATTTGCAACCAAGTATTAAAAAGTGAAAGTTTGATTTATGATTATTATTCTGTCCCATTACTTTTGGTCCCTTAACAAGTGGGAGGCACATATGCACACTGTTGTAATTCCTACACCGTTCACCTGATTTGGATGTAAATACCCTCACAAATTAAAGCTGACAGTCTGCAGTTAAAGCACATCTTGTTCGTTTCATTTCAAATCCATTGTGGTGGTGTATAGAGCCAAAAATGTTAGAATTGTGTCGATGTCCCAATATTTATGGACCTGACTGTATCTTACAGCTCTGAATGATTTTTATGTATCAGAATAGAAACACTTTACTACACAGCACTTCAGGTGGGCGTTACCATTTCTATCTGATTCACATCTATGCATGTTGCGGTTGATGCGTTTTTATAGCGCGTTTTGGAACATGCTTTTTGATGCTTTAATGCATTTTGTGGGGGAGGGGGTTTGCCAACAGGAAAGTATGACAGTTCCCTTCATGTAGTGTGACTTTGATGCAACTTTCATACGACTTTACACTCTCTGGCACTTAAGTCGAATCAAAGTCACATCAAAGTAGAGCAGGAACCTTTGTGTGTCCAAAGTCGCATGTTAGGTTAAGACCCTAACCCCCAGTTCACACCTACAGTTGTGCTCAAAAGTTTGCATACCCTGGCAGAAATTGTGAAATTTTGGAATTGATAATGAAAATATGACTGATCATGCCAAAAAATGCTCTTTTATTCAAGGATAATGATCATATGAAGCCATTTATTATCAAATAGTTGTTTGGCTCCATTTTAAATCATAATGATAACAGAAATCACCCAAATGGCCCGGATCAAAAGTTTCCCTCCCCTGGAATGTTTGGCCTTGGTACAGACACACAAGGTGACACACACAGGTTAAAAATGCCAATTAGAGGTTAATGTCCCACATCTGTGGCTTTTTCAATGGCAATTAGTGTCAGCGTATAAATAGTCAATGAGTTTGTTAGCTCTTACATGGAAGCACTTACTAGATACTGAGCCATGGGGATCAGAAAAGAACTGTCAAAAGTCCTGCGTAACAAGGTAATTGAAAATGACATAAAAAAAATGTCCAAACACTTGAATATGCCAAACATTCCAGGGTATGTAAACTTTTGATCCGGGCCATTTGGGTGAATGCTGTTATCATTAGGAATTAAAAAGGAGCCAATCAACTATTTGATAATAAATGGCTTCATATGATCATCATCCTTCAATAAAAGAGCATTTTTTGGCACGATCAGTCATATTTACAATATCAATGCCAAAATTTCACAATTTCTGCCAGGTTATGTAAACTTTTGAGCACAACTGTATGCGGCCGTGTGGGCCGCGTTTTGTTCAGGCACGAGAGCCTATTCATGTGAATGGACTCCCGTGCCCGTGACACGCAGGGAAGAAGTCCCTGCACTACTCTGGAAAACACAGCCCGCATAGGAACCTCGGTTCCCAGTACGGTTGCGTTTCCCAGTGCGGGCGGCGTGCCATTAGAACTAATGGCACCCGACCACAGGTCCGCAATTCTCTGTGCGGGTGGTGCGGCTGCATGGATTTTTGTGTGGATCCGCAGCGGCACCACCCGCACAGATGTGAACCGGGGGTTAACCCTAGCCCTTAACCCAACATGTGACTTTGGACACACAAAGGTTCCTGCACTACTTTGATGTGACTTTGATGCTATTTGAGTGCTAGAGAGTGTAAAGTCACATCAAAAGTTGCACAACATGAACAGAACTGTCATACTTTGCTATTAGCCAGAAAAACGCATCAAAGACACAACACTTGAGTTTTTGGTGCTGGTCCACTGAAGTCTATTACATACAAAACACAATCTGCAGCAGGAAAGATAGAAAAAAAAAAAAAAAGGTCCCTAACCCTTTCCAAAAAATGCACCGGCTCAAAACACACAGATGTGAATTAGATCCATAGGAAAACTATGTTAAATGGACTGTAATGCGTTTCTGCTAAATGTGAAATGCTCTAAAAAACTCAGTATTTCTGTGTGTAGCTCGGTGTAAAGTTTCAGCACCACAAGCGGTAACCCCGAGCTACACTCGGGAATACCCTACGGCGCTGCTCCGGGATCTCTTCTTCACTTACCTTGTCCTGCGCTCCTGCGATGTCCCCCCTGCAGTGTCCCCTGTAATGTCCTCCAGCCGATGCCGGCATCTGTCTTCTGGGTTCCATTCCCTGCGACGTCGGGACGGAACCTGCGGGAATTTCACATACATTTTGTCCCGAGTGCTTTGTCCGGCGCCCTGCCTGCATTATTACTGTTCTTTCTGCCTGGAAACTGAGAAACGTCCATGGCGTCTAAAAAGCGTCCCTTTAGGTCAAAAGCAGTTTTAGACCGGCTAGAGAACAGCGATAGTAAATCAGAACCACTTGCAGAATTGAGTGATAATGATTCGTGGGGAAATTCCTCATCAGACACTGAAAACGATTCTGCGACTTTGCTCAGCGATGTGTGAACTTGGCGCTCTATTTCACATTTCAGTGTTTTTGGTTTGATTATATTATTGAATTACATTTATTATTATTATATTATTATTTTTTATGGTTATTTATTAAATTATAATTTATGATTTCGTGTTTCAAGTTTTATCATACCCGGGATGTTTACTAGACTCTTGTTCGGACAGATTTCAGTGAGTTATTCCTAAAAATTACAGGCCTACAATAAAAAAAATAAAAAAAACATATTTCCATGCAAAAAAATGTACCGCTTTGAGCACAGAAATATGGACATAATCAGACCGCTAGGAAGGTTACAGTTTATTCAACTAAGCTTTGGAAATAAAACTGGAATGCGATTGGTTTCTATGCAGAAATTAGCCAAATTTAGCACTCTCCAGCTTTAGTAAACGAACCCCAGAGTGTGTAACCCTTTATCCCAGCAGTGATTGATCAGGGATGGGGAATGCAGTGAGACAAGTGGGGGGAATTTACCAATCAAATCTTTCTTCTGCTTTTATCCCCCTAGTTCCTCCTTCCCTCAACATAATGAAATATTTCTCTTTTCATTCCATACCTTATTTTAAAAACTTAGTCGTCTCAACACTGGGTCTCTGTGTTTTTCGATGCAATGCAAGGCAGATCATGGCTGGTGGGAGGGACGATCAGGGTGTAGTACATAGCTTCTTAAAAACATCACCGCACCCTGCCTCAGTACTCCTCTCAAGAGCCTTCAGCCCTAATATAAGCAGTGGGCTGGATCTTGGGAGGAGTTATGCAAATATCAAAATGCCTTAATGGGTGGACATCAGTCTGGAGCAGTGGGTGTTATTTGTATACAGACCCCCCCTTCCCCCTGTGGTTAACACCTAATGCAATACTGAGCCAACATATCTGAAAGAACTGACTCCCAATAAATGAAAACGGCGGGCCAAGGACAGTCAGGCTGCAGAGGGAAGGGCTAAATCAGGGGTGTCAAACTGGCAGCCCTCCAGCTGTTGAGTAACTACAAGTCTCATCATGCCTCTGCCTTTGGGAGTCATGCTTGTAACTGTCAATCTTGCAATGCCTCATGGGACTTGTAGTTTGGCAACAGCTGGAGGGCTGCCAGTTTGACACCTGTGGGCTAGATGATGCTGGATGTCCTCCAGCCAGAAAAAAAGGGGCAGGCACTGACTTCCTGCATATTCTAATGTGTGCAGTGAAATCAGAGGAAGCAATTTCAGTGCAGGAGAGGAGCCGGTACAACGGAAGGCAACGTCCCCTTACCATTGGCTAAAAGGTACCGCACCAATTCCTCATGTCCACAAAGACAGGCGTAATATCTGAAAGAAAAGTGAAACAAAGCAAGTCAATACCAGGAGCAGCGTTAGGGGCACAGAGCAAAAGGAATGACTTTTATGGCAGAAATGACAGGTTCTCTTGACTGGCTACTCTCCACCCACGGTTACTTTTCCTGCACTCCTCCAGGGCTCTGTCTACCGATCCAGAGCTTCTGGACATTCCGAAATCATTTGGGTATGGGGGAGGGGTGGGCAACCTGTGGCTCTCTAGCTGTTGTGGAACTACATTTCCCACGAGGCATTGCAAAGATTACAAAAGTGACAGTTACAGCTATGACTTGCAGAGGCATGATGGAACTTGTAGTCCTGTGGCTCTCGGGTTGCCTATCCCTGGATGGGGGAACATGTGATCTCTTGCCATTCCTCCCAAGATGCAGTGCTGGGACTTGAGTGACCAATCCCAAATCCTGTCATGTGTAGAAGGGGATTAGATCATCAGACACGTGTAAGCTCTGATCCAGAGCTTACACAGGGTTACATTTCTTTTTTTTGGGGGGGGGGGGAGCAGTGCAGGGAAAAGGTATGATTGGGTGGTGAGGAGGGGTGGCCCATCAAGAGAACCTGTAACTTTTTTCCATTAGCATTCTTTAACCACTTTAATACCGGGCACTTGCAACTCCTTCCTGCCCAGGCCAACTTTCAGCCGTCAGCGCTGTTGCACTTTGAATGACTATTGTGCAGTCATGCAACACTGTACCCAAATGAAATTTTTACCTTTTTTGAAACAGAGCTTTATTTTGGTAGTATTTCATCACCACTGTTTTTTTTTTTGCAAAACAAAAAAAAACGGGGAAAAAAAAAAAGATCGAAAATTTAGTTTATTTTAGTTTACTTAGTTTATTTTCAAAGTTTTTGCAGATAAGTAATTTTTCTTCTTTACTGGGCTATGCTGATGAGGAGGCAGTGATGGGCACTGATGAGAGGCAGCGATGAGGATGCACTGATGAGGAGGTAGTGATGGGCACAGATGAAAGGCAGTGATGAGGAGGCAGTGATGGGGGTGCACTGATGGGGAGGCAGTGACGGGGGTGCACTGACGGGGAGGCAGTGACGGGGGTGCACTGACGGGGGTGCACTGACGGGGGTGCACTGACGGGGAGGCACTGACGGGGAGGCACTGACGGGGGTGCACTGACGGGGGTGCACTGACGGGGAGGCAGTGACGGGGGTGCACTGACGAGGAGGCAGTGACGGGGGTGCACTGACGAGGAGGCAGTGACGGGGGTGCACTGACGAGGAGGCAGTGACGGGGGTGCACTGACGAGGAGGCAGTGACGGGGGTGCACTGACGAGGAGGCAGTGACGGGGGTGCACTGACGAGGAGGCAGTGACGGGGGTGCACTGACGAGGAGGCAGTGACGGGGGTGCACTGACGAGGAGGCAGTGACGGGGGTGCACTGACGAGGAGGCAGTGACGGGGGTGCACTGACGAGGAGGCAGTGACGGGGGTGCACTGATGGGCACTGACGAGAAGGCAGTGACGGGAATGCACTGATGAGGAGGCACTGATAAGGAGGCAGTGGCGAGGATGCACTGATGAGGAGGCAGTGATGGGGATGCACTGATGAGGAGGCAGTGATGGGGATGCACTGATGAGGAGGCAGTGATGGGGATGCACTGATGAGGAGGCAGTGATGGGGATGCACTGATGAGGAGGCAGTGATGGGGATGCACTGATGAGGAGGCAGTGATGGGGATGCACTGATGAGGAGGCAGTGATAAGGAGGCAGTGGCGAGGATGCACTGATGAGGAGGCACTGACGAGAAGGCAGTGACGGGAATGCACTGATGGGCACTGATGAGGAGGCAGTGATGGGGATGCACTTTATTTTTTTTAGCAAAAAAATAAATACTCAGTGTCACCCTAGCAGTACAGTGTAACCATAGTGACACTAATACTTGTGAGGGGTGATGATGATCCATCATCCACAGAATAATAATCCCAGTGGCTGAGGAGATATGGGCACCCATATCTTTTTTTTTTTTTTTACATACTGTCACCCTAGCAGTACAGTGTCACCATGGTGACACTGTACTACTTGTGGGGGGTGATGGAGTTTTTTTTTTTTTTTTTATTTACACTGTTGCTTTTACACCCATAAAGGCTGTAAAAGCAATAAATGACAAACGCCAAAAATTTTGAAAAAAGTGTTTTACTTAAAACATTTTGCAAATAATATCTTCATAAATCTTAGCCAAAATTTATTCAGTTATCTTTTTTTAAGATAACCCAAATTAGTTTAGAACTAAGAGTTTAAATTTTTTTACATTTTTATTTATGGGTTTTTTTTAACATACTGTCACCTTAGCAGTACAGTGTCAGTGTACTACTTGTGGGGGGTGTTTCTTTTTCTTCTCTCTTTACACTGATTGCTTTTACACCCATAAAGACTGTAAAAGCAATATTTTTTCCTTCTCTCTGGCTGCATTCTTGCAGCCATTGAGAAATACTGTGAGAGCTGTGATTGGTTTGTTGATTGTTGTGAATAGCCTTGTACCATGTGACCTCTGATCATTCACAGATTTCACACGTAGTAAGCAATGATGTCAGAAGTCACATCTTGCTTACTACTCTTCATGTGGTCACCGATTGGCCAATCAGTGATCACATGATCGGGACCTAACACAGAGGTCCCGTAGAACGATCGGTGTTCTGCTGTGTCCAGAGGATACCTACAATGGAGTACTGTCCCACTTGTCCCGGACGTTCAGTTCCACGTCTCTCTGCTCCACAAGGTATCTGCAGACAGAAGGAGAGAACATTAGGGTCACAGAGAAGGCCAGAGGGGAGGCAGATCCAGTATGGGGGGGCAGGCGGTGTCACCATCGGGGGGGGGGGTACTATGTCAGTGGCTGCCTCCGATCACACTCTGGATGGCGGGAAGAAGAGGAACATGCTGATCACCACGACCTGATAACCCACACGGAGGAAAAATATATTTACAATATATTTAGAAAAAACAATTATAGATGCAACATATTTTTGAAATATACTGAATATGGCCAAAATTGTTGTATTTCAAATATATGTCAATATATTTGGGAAGAATATTTTTAAAATATATTTTTCTTCCTCGTGGGAATGGACAGCATAACCCAGAGAGAAGAGCATCATGGGGGATGTAGGCCGGCAGCATGACACCGACCTGGAGTCACCTATTACCGTCCCATGTCACCCCCAGGAACCCCCCTCAGTGCAGCGTCACCCCTCAGGAACCCCCCTCAGTGCGGCGTCACCCCCCAGGAACCCCCCTCAGTGCGGCGTCACCCCCCAGGAATCCCCCTCAGTGCGGCGTCACCCCCAGGAATCCCCCTCAGTGCGGCGTCACCCCCAGGAATCCCCTCAGTGTGGCGTCACCGCCAGGAAATATATTTACAATATATTTAGAAAAAAAAATGATAGATGTGATATATATTTTTGAAGTATATTGAATACAGCCAAAATTGTCGTATTTCAAATATATGTCAATAAATTTGGGAAGAATATTTTTAAAATATATTTTTCTTCCACGTGGGAAAGGACAGCATAACCCAGAGAGAAGAGCATCATGGGGGATGTAGGCCGGCAGCATGACACCGACCTGGAGTCACCCGACTACTACCATCCCATGTGACCCAACGACAGAGATCCCAACCATTGTCCCTGCAGGTCACCTCTGGTCCCCAGTCTGCTAGAAGGTTCTGCTATTACCCTGGAACTATGGTGTCATCCCCGGGAAACCTGCTGACCCTTCACAGAGGTCATTATCCAGGGAGATGGGAGCCCAGCGATTGCCCCAGAGAGACTCCCCTGCAAACATTGGGCAACGCACAGCAAACGCCCCCCAAAGGAGGTTCCCGTATTAGCAGTGCGGGGTCAGTCCTGGTAATTGACCCCCTCCCCCATCCCCCGAGTCCAAGTGCAGAGTCAGGCCCAGAAATAGTCTTCTCTAATGTGTCAGGGCGGAGCGCCCCCTACTGAAGTATACTCATTACCGGCCTAAGTAATTGCCCCAACCTGAAATTTATTGCCCAGAGACACCCAAGGAGGGGAGGTGCCGGAAAACCTTCCAACCCCCCCAATGGTTGGTCTAGTGTGGCAGCTCTATGCATCATTCTAGTAGGAGCTTCAATAATTCCTCACTGTGGCATCACCCCCCCCCCCAGGAATCCCCCCACAGTGTGGCGTCACCCCCCCCCGTGATTGTCCCCAGTGTGGCGTCACCCCCCCCCAGGAATCCCCCCACAGTGTGGCGTCACCCCCCCTCCGTGATTGTCCCCAGTGTGGCGTCACCTCCCCACCAGGAATCCCCCCACAGTGTGGCGTCACCTCCCCACCAGGAATCCCCCCACAGTGTGGCGTCACCCCCCCCCCCAGGGATCCCCCCACAGTGTGGCGTCACCCCCCCACCAGGAATCCCCCCACAGTGTGGCGTCACCCCCCCCCCAGGGATCCCCCCACAGTGTGGCGTCACCCCCCCCCCAGGGATCCCCCCACAGTGTGGCGTCACCCCCCCCACCAGGGATCCCCCCACAGTGTGGCGTCACCCCCACCAGGGATCCCCCCACAGTGTGGCGTCACCCCCACCAGGGATCCCCCCACAGTGTGGCGTCACCCCCACCAGGGATCCCCCCACAGTGTGGCGTCACCCCCACCAGGGATCCCCCACAGTGTGGCGTCACCCCCACCAGGGATCCCCCCACAGTGTGGCGTCACCCCCACCAGGGATCCCCCCACAGTGTGGCGTCACCCCCACCAGGGATCCCCCCACAGTGTGGCGTCACCCCCACCAGGGATCCCCCCACAGTGTGGCGTCACCCCCACCAGGGATCCCCCCACAGTGTGGCGTCACCCCCACCAGGGATCCCCCCACAGTGATGCGTCACCCGCCAGGAATCCCCCATAGTGTGGCATCACCCCCAGTAATCACCCCAAGTGTGGAGTCACCCCCCCCCATAATCCCATTAGTGTGGGGTCACGCCCTCCGTAATGCTCTCAGTTTGGTGTCACCCCCCCCCCCCAGTAATGCCCTCAGTTTGGTGTCACCCCCTGGAATCCCCCTCAGTTTGGTGTCACCCCCTGGAATCCCCCTCAGTTTGGTGTCACCCCCTGGAATCCCCCTCAGTTTGGTGTCATCCCCCCCAGTAATGTATTCAGTTTGGTGTCACCCTCCCCCCGGTGAGTCAGCTCTCTCTCCTCCAGCAGCCGCCCCTCCCCCCGCTCACCGCACACGGTAGATGTCGCCCTTCCTGCAGCTGCTGAACAGGTCGCTGGTGTCCATCGGCCCGGGCCCGGCGCTGGGCGGAGCGAGCGGCTCATTGACCCGGCGGGTTCGGGGCGCAGCGAGCGGAAGCACCGGAGAGGGCGGGGCGGGCGAAGGAGACACACCGAGCGAACAGACACCGAACAGCTGACTGCGGAGATCCCCGCCCCCTGTCTACACCAAACACACACAGCCCCTCCCCTAAACAACCCATCACACACGTAACCACGCCCAGTCGTCTATGCCGAACAACCCCCATCCAATAGAAACACATACATCCCCGCCTCGTCCAATACAAACACGCCGCTCTCCTCGCAGCCTCGCCCCTCCCAATACAAACTGTCCAATCTCCGCGCTACCTGCGCACGCCGCTCACCGCACAACCCCGCCCCCTGTCCAACATCAACACGTCGATCCGCCCACAACCCCATACCACCAGCACTTGAGATCAGCCTAGACCCCTCCCACAGGGCCCTCAACACGCCCCCCACACTGGAGATATCCAGATATGTACAGATAAGGCCCCGCCCCTTTCCTTGTGACTTCTGAAATGTAAACAAGACGGGCTGTCTGTTCTGCGCTGTGTATGACAGCTCCGAGGTCACATGGCACGGATCACCCTGTACATTCCACCCCATAGAGAGGTGTACACACCACGGGGAGCCAACCAACATGTCCCTCCAAGGTCACCCTTGTAGGAAGGTGTTATGATAGATCCTCACCTGCTTCTGCCCTGTAGGTGCGGAGACTACCTATGGCCAGGGACCTAATCAGCATGCTTTTTTTTTAACCTTCTCACTACCAGACCTGTTTTTGCATTTTTTTCCTTGCACAGGAAAATCATTTTAGGCTGCTGACCCCCCCCCCCCTCCCCCCCCCAACACGTTTTCTGAAAGCAGAGACCTTAAAGGGTACAAATGTACAAAGGGTACATTTTAGGGTACAAAAACACAATATATTACCCAATTTTTTAGGAAAATGTAAAAGATGAGGTTGTACCGAGTAAATAGATATCCAACATGTCAAGATTTGAAAACTGAATGTGCCTGTCGAGGGGAGACAAACTTCGGTAACCTATATCTTTCATAGGTAGCGCTTTAAAATACCCTACAGGTCATCAGCTCAGAGTTTATTGTCAGTCTAGGTTCACACCTATGTGTTTTCCGTTGCGTTTTGGGGAAACGCACAGCGGTCAATTTAACATGATTTCTTGTAAAACGCAAAGTTTTGCATTTAAAAAAGTCTCTGACCCTTTCCAAAATAAAGCACCGGGTGAAAATGTGGAGATGTGAATGTGTCACTCCCTGTGCAGGCACCGGGAGAACATGCAAACTCCAGGCAGCTGGTGCCGTACATTATTATTATACAGGATTTATATAGCGCCAACAGTTTGCTCAGCGCTTTACAATATAACGGGAGACAATACAGCAACAATACAGTTCAATACAAGCGGGATAGGAGGGCCTGATCCTTGGAGCTTACAATCTAGGAGGGAGGGGCTAGTGGTACAAAAGGTAGTAACTGTGGGGGATAGACTGGTTGGAAGAGTAGAAGATTCCATTATTAGCTGAGGGCAGGATAGGCTTCCCTGAAGAGATAGGTTTTCAGAGATCGCCTAAAAGTGAGCAGAGTAGGCGATAGTCTGATAGATTGGGGTAGAGAGTTCCAGAGGATGGGGGAAGCTCTGGAGAAGTCCTGGAAATGAGCATGGGAGGAGGAGACAAGGGAGCTAGAGAGCAGGAAGTCGTGCGAGGAGCGGAGAGTACGGTTTGGGTGATATTTAGAGACAAGATCGGTGATGTAATTTGGGGCAGAGTTATAAATGGCTTTATATGTTATTGTTAATGTTTTGAATTGTATTCGTTGGACAATGGGAAGCCAGTGGAGGGATTGGTAGAGAGGGGTGGAGGACACTGAATGGAGGCCAGTGGAGGGATTGGCAGAGAGGGGTGGAGGACACTGAGTGGAGGCCAGTGGAGGGATTGGCAAAGAGGGGTGGGGGACACTGAGTGGAGGCCAGTGGAGGGATTGGCAGAGAGGGGTGGGGGACACTGAGTGGAAACCAGTGGAGAGATTGGCAGAGAGGGGTGGGGGACACTGAGTGGAGGCCAGTGGAGGGATTAGCAGAGAGGGGTGGAGGACACTGACTGGAGGCCAGTGGAGGGATTGGCAGAGAGGGGTGGTGGATACTGAATGGAGGCCAGTGGAGGGATTGGCAGAGAGGGGTGGAGGACACTAAATGGAGGCCAGTGGAGGGATTGGCAGAGAGGGGTGGAGGACACTGAGTGGAGGCCAGTGGAGGGATTGGCAGAGAGGGGTGGAGGACACTGAGTGGAGGCCAGTGGAGGGATTGGCAGAGAGGGGTGGGGGACACTGAGTGGAGGCCAGTGGAGGGATTGGCAGAGAGGGGTGGGGGACACTGAGTGGAAACCAGTGGAGGAATTGGCAGAGAGGGGTGGAGGACACTGACTGGAGGCCAGTGGAGGGATTGGGAGAGAGGGGTGGGGGACACTGAATGGAGGCCAGTGGAGGGATTGGCAGAGAGGGGTGGTGGACACTGAATGGAGGCCAGTGGAGGGATTGGCAGAGAGGGGTGGAGGACAATGAGGAGGGAGTTACAATAGTCAAGGCGAGATCTAACAGGGAGTGGCTTAGTGGTTTCCGAGGTTAGGAATGGACGTATCTTGGAGATATTGCGGAGGTGAAGTCTACAAGATTTGGACAGCGATTGGATTTGGCACTGACAGGACAGATGGGAGTCTAGGATTACACCTAGAAGATGAGGTTGTACCGAGTAAATAGATGTCCAACATGCCAAGATTTGAAAATTGAGTGCGCCTGTCGAGGGGAGACAAACTTCGGTAACCTATATCTTTCATAGGTAGCGCTTTAATAGACCCTACAGGTCATCAGCTCAGAGTTTGTTGTCAGTCTAGGTCAGTGTTTCTCAACTCCAGTCCTCATGGACCCCCAACAGGTCATGTTTTCAGGATTTCCATTATTTTGCACAGGTGATTTGATCAGTTTCACTGCCTTAGTAATTACCACAGCTGTTTCATCTGAGGGAAATCCTGAAAACATGACCTGTTGGGGGTCCATGAGGACTGGAGTTGAGAAACACTGGTTTAGGTTCACACCTATGCGTTTTCCGTTGCGTTTTGCAGAAACGCACAGCAGTCAATTTAACATGATTTCCTGTAACACGCAAAGTTTTGCACTTAAAAAAGTCTCTGACCCTTTCCAAAAAAAAAGCACCGGGTGAAAACGCAGAGATGTTGATCCAAATACTTTGAATCCATTGCAAAAATTTTATACCGGTTGAAAACAAATAAATGAACCAAAACTAAATGAAACAAATTGTTATGAATGCAAAGAAACTAAATGAGTGAGTCAACGAATCGATCCGAAACGAAACAAATGTTTTCATTCTGCACGTGTCTAATCAGTGATAATACTGTACACTGTCACTGCACTGATGACACTGGCTGGGTGACAGGGGTGATCATGAGGGCAATCAAGGGGTTAACTGAGTGCCTTACATGTGTATGTGTGCTGATTGCACCCACTTACCGACCTGGCTGTCATTTCTTCCTGATTTCAGCTTTGAATGGTAAGTGAAACCAGGGAGAAAAAAAACCCAAAACAGCCAGATCTGGGTTGTGTTTACTAACACACACAGATCTGGGCTGTGATTGGCCACAACAATCAGCAGGTTCACAACCAAAATCATTGGCTGGGAACCTACTGACGAACTTGAGCTGTGTCCAACCATAGCCTGAGCGGCAGGCGGTCGTGCATGCGCACGCGCCTGTAAACCATGAAGCTTCCCCACGACGTACCCGCAGTACGTGATATTTAACCACTTGCCCTCCTGAGAATTTACTCCACTTAATGACCAGGCCTCTTTTTGCTACTCGGCGCTGCACTAATTCAACTGATAATTGCACGGTCATGCAACGCTGCACCCAAACAAAATTTATGTCCTTTTTTCACACAAATAGAGCTTTCTTTCGGTGGTATTTGATCACCTGTGCGCTTTTTATTTTTCACGCTATAAACAAAAAAAGACCAAAAATTTGAAGAAAAACAATATTTTTTACTTTCAGCTATAAAAAATATATAGTAAACTCAAAGTTGGTTATAAATTTAAGCCAAAATGTATTCTGCTCCATGTTTTTGGTAAAAAAATCTCAAAAAGTGTATATTGATTGCTTTGTGTGACAGTTATAGCGTCTACAAACTATGGTATAAATACTGCAATTTACGCCATTTTTTTGCTATACAGCGCTGCGCTAGTTTAACAGACAATTGCGCGGTCATGCAATACGATACATAAATTAAATTTACATCCTTTCTTTTTCCCACAAATTGAACTTTTTTTCGGTGGTATTTGATCGCCTGTGCGTTTTTTATTTTTTGCGCTATAAAAAAAAGGCTGACAATTTTGAGGAAAAAAAACAATATTTTGGACTTTTTGCTATAAAACATGTCCAGTAAAAAAAATTTAAACAAACTTAGTCATAAATTTCTGCCAAAATGTATTCTGCGACATGTCTTTGCTAAAAAAAAAAACAATACGTGTAAATTAATTGGTTTACGTGAAAGTTATAGCGTTTACAAATAGCGGGAAAGATACTGGGATTTTAAATTTTTTTATACTAATAATGGCGGTGATCAGCGACTTATGGCGGCAATCAGTGACTTATGGCAGGACTGTGGCGGACATTCTGACATTGGGGGGTACTGACTTGGGGTCACTGACATCCCCAGTAACACCAATACAGTGATCAGTGCAAAAAAAAAAACACTGACACTGTAGTAATGGCACTGGGGAGGAAGGGGTTAACGTTTTTATTTACTGAAAGGGTTAACTGTGTGAGGGGAGTGTTTTACTAGGGGGCGGGGGGTGTACTCCACGGGAACGCGCTGATCCGGAGAGATAAACTCTTCTCTCCGGATCAGCATGTCAGGAGCTGACAGGGGACTGACAAAGCAGAGCTACCGCAGCCCTGCTCTCTGTCAGTGATTGCCGCTAATCGGCGGGACAAGGACGGTAATGACCCGGTGACTGACACCCGCGGCTGCGATTGGCGGGACAGGTAGGGCGGGCACGCGCCCCCTACCTGTTTTGCAAACGCACATTTTAAAACGTGGTTTTGCCCAGCCGTGCCGACCTGCCACCACATTTCTACTAAGTTAAGGACCTTTTAGGACACGAGCCACTTTATTTGGTTACGGTGAGTCCACATGTACACTTTTTAAAATAAAAACAAAGAAATGTCCAAAGTAGACCAAAATCACACAAAGAGAAAAATAAAATGAAGGAGTCTTAGATTTTTCCTTTTATTCATGTAAATTTGTCAGCGCGGACGGCAATTGAAATCAGTGTCTGGCCAACAGTCAAACAGCAATAGTTTTATTACGCAGTAGTGCACATTCCATCAAAGCTATACACCGACAACGCTATTGTTTCGTGGAGTGAAGGGACAGCCAGGCTTTACGTACATCCAAAAAAAAAAAAAAAAAGAATAGCTGAAAAAAAAAATCACACTGATAGCTTTACAAAGAAACAATCTTTTATACGCACTGAAATGCCGTTGCACAAATAGAACTCTATTACATCATATTGAGTAATCTGCTATCTTCCAAACTGCTACACCAGACGTAGGTCATATAAAGCTCTCCAGCTGCTGTGGAAATGGTATGTCTTGGGGGGGGGGGGGGTGCTGCCACTTGTAGTGCCATTAAATCTGCAGAACCAAATCTGAATGAGTGGATAATGAAGTCTCCTCCATGTCAGTATCATTCATGTAATACTTGTAGTGTTGAGCCTAATTAATTGTCTATGGTGCAGTATTTCTCTTGCAATTAAAAAAAAAAAAAGAAATCCCTGTAAAATTTGTATTGCCTGGCAATCCTCACTGTAAATCTGTTATTTTGGCATTTCCCTTACCAGGCCAAGCTGTCCATTAAAAGTGACAGCTACTGGGGTTGGGACAATTTAAATAACACTTCTGGTGAGACCAGGGGCGGACTGACAACTCATGGGGCCCCCGGGCAATAGGGGATCATGGGGCCCCTGTGTCCTTGCACAAACTCAAAAAAGCCTATGACAAAAGTACCAGGGGCATCTCATGGGGCCCCCTACTGACCCCGGGCCCTCGGGCAGTGCCTGAGTTTCCAAATGGTCAGTCCGCCCCTGGGTGAGACACTGTCACTAGAATCCCCAGCTCCATCCAACTGCTGTAACTATTGCAAAGCCAAATGGTGGCGTCACGCTTCTCCTTAATGTAGAATGAGCAGATAATGAAAAGTCTCCTCCCAAGAAGTCAGTATCATTCATGTAATCTGAACTCTGGACCTCAAAAATCCCGTATTTCACTAGTTTGTGCTAATTTTTTTTCATTTTAGCTAGGAAGATCAGGTCTCAGAATAGAACTATTGAAAAAAAGTTTGAACTGGATGGACATGTATCTTTTTTTCAACCAGACTGACTATGTAACTATGTAATAATCTATGATGCAGTTGATGCAGCTTTATTACATGCTGATCCTGCTAGTAAATCTGTTGTTTTCATACTAACTTTGGGCAGCACAGTGGCTAAATGGTTAGCACTTCTGCCTGGCAATAGTAGAGTTGTTGGTTCAAATCCCAACCACAGCACCACCTGCCTGGAATTTGCATGTTCTCCCTGTGCCTGCGTGGGTTTCCTCCAGTTTCCTACCACACTCCAAAGACATGGTTAATTGGATCCTGTCTAAATTGGCCCTAGTATGTGTATGTATGAATGTGAGTTAGAAACCTTAGATTGTACGCTCCTTGAGGGTTAGGGACTGATGTGAATGTACAATATATATGTCAAGCGCTGCATAAATTGACGGTGCTATATAAGTACCTGTAATAAATACTTCCTTTAATAGGCCAAGCTGTCCAGTAAAAGTGAAAGCTGCAAAACACTTCTAATGAGATGCCATTGCCACCAGAATCCCCAGTTTCATCCAACTACCAGGCAGCACAGTGGCTAAATGGTTAGCACTTTCACCTGGCAGCGCAGTGGCACTTCCACCTGGCAGTACCAGGGTCGATGGTTCTAATCCCAACCAGGGGTGGACTGACAACTCATGGGGCCCCCAGGCAATAGGGGATCATGGGGCCCCTGTGTCCTTGCCCAATCTCAAAAAAGCCTATGAAAAAGGTACCAGGGGCATCTCATGGGGCCCCCTACTGACCCCGGCCCTTGGGCAGTGCCCAAGTTTCCAAATGGTCAGTCTGCCCCTGATCCCAACCACAGCACACCTGCCTGGAGTTTGCATGTTCTCCCTGTGCTTGCGTGGATTTCCTCTGGGTACACCAGTTTCCTCCTACACTCCAAAGACATATTGGTAGGTGAATTTTCTCTTGTCTAAATTGGCCCTAGTATATGTATGAATGTAAGTTAAGGACCTTAGATTGTACACCCCTTGAGGGTTGAGGACTGATGTGAATGTACAATATATATGTAAATTGATGGCGCTATATAAGTACCTATAATAATAATTACAAAGCCAAATGGTGGCATTGCACATCTCCATAATGTAGAATGAATGGATAATGAGCAAACCCTTTGGCGATATATAAAATACTGTATAATAATGAAGTCTCCTCCATGTCAGTATCATTCATGTAATACTTGTAGTGTTGAGCCTAATTAATTGTCTATGGTGCAGTATTTCTCTTGCAATTTAAAAAAAAATAATAATCCCTGTAAAATTTGTATTGCCTGGCAATCCTGACTGTAAATCTGTTATTTTCGCATTTTCCTTACCAAGCCAAGCTGTCCATTAAAAGTGACAGCTACAGGGGTTGCGGCAATTTAAATAACACTTCTGGTGAGACACTGTCGCTAGAATCCCCATCTCCATCCAACAGCTGTAACTATTGCAAAGCCAAATGGTGGCGTCACGCTTCTCCTTAATGTAGAATGAGCAGATAATGAAAAGTCTCCTCCAAAGAAGTCAGTATCATTCATGTAATACTCTTAGTGCTGAGCCTAATTCATTGTCTATGATGCAGTCTTTCTCTTGCAATGTTTTTTAAATCCTTCCTGTAACATTTTTATTATCTGGAGATCCTGCCAGTAAATCTGTTATTTTCCTTACTTCCCTTAACCCTTTGAGGATCGTAAGATTTTGGAACGCCAAAAGAATCAATTTTTTTGTTTTTTAAATTCGTACACTTCAGTTGCTGTAACTAAGCCATTTCATGAAATAATTGGCAAAAAGCTAGATCCATTTGTTGTTAAGAACTAATATTTTGACTCAAACCAAAAAAAAAAAAAAAAAGAGTTTTAAGTTCTTAATCAGATGATACACGCAATTTAAAAACATGGGACAAATACGTCCCTTGGTCCTCAAAGGGTTAACAGGCCAAGCTGTCCAGTAAAAGTGACAGTGGCAGGAGTTGGGACAAACCAAATAACACTTTTGGTGAGACATTGCCACCAGAATCGCCAGTTCCATCTAACTGCCCTAATTATTGCAAAGCCGAACAACAGCGTCACGTTTCTCCATACTGTAGAATGAGCAGATAATGAAACTCTCCTCCAAAGAAGTCAGTATCATTCATGTAATACTCTTAGTGCTGAGCCTAATTCATTGTCTATGATGCAGTCTTTCTCTTGCAATGTTTTTAAATCCTTCCTGTAACATTTTTATTATCTGGTGATCCTGCCAGTAAATCTGTTATTTTCCTTACTTCCCTTAACAGGCCAAGCTGTCCAGTAAAAGTGACAGCGGCAGCAGTTGGGACAAACCTAATAACACTTTTGGTGAGACGTTGTCACCAGAATCGCTAGTTCCATCTAACTGCCCTAATTATTGCAAAGCCGAACAACAGCGTCACGTTTCTCCATACTGTAGAATGAGCAGATAATGAAAAGTCTCCTCCAAAGAAGTCAGTATCATTCATGTAATAGTCTTAGTGCTGAGCCTAATTCATTGTCTATGATGCAGTCTCTCTCTTGCAATGTTTTTAAATCCTTCCTGTAACATTTTTATTATCCGGCGATCCTGCCAGTAAATCTGTTATTTTCCTTACTTCCCTTAACAGGCCAAGCTGTCCAGTAAAAGTGACAGCGGCAGGAGTTGGGACAAACCAAATAACACTTCTAGTGAGACATTGTCACCAGAATCGCTAGTTCCATCTAACTGCCCTAATTATTGCAAAGCCGAACAACAGCGTCACGTTTCTAATGTAAAATGAGCAGATAATTAAAAGTTTTCTCCAAAGAAGTTAATATCATTCATATAATACTTGTATTATAAAAACAGATATCCATAACTTAATCTTCTTCCGACTCACAGTCAACTCTGTGTTGGGTATATTTGTTAATCTTTCAGATCTGTCTAACAAATTATGTAACTGACAGCTCAGGTTGAACTTAAGCTGGCCATACACTAGTAGATTTCAGAACGAATGTTTGTACAAATATTTGGGCGAACATTCATACTAAAATTCTTAGTACATTCGATGACCTGATGAATGTCATTCGAAAGTCCTTCAAAATTATGTTTGTTTTTAGCATGACATTTTGGATTGAATGGATTTTTCTGCATACACCGCTAGAAATGTATTCCATCCCTCCACTTTGATTTTTCTAATCTCTGAAAATGAACATTGACTTGATCCCATTAACAATTAGAAATTTGAACAAATGTTCTTAAAACAGTACATTGTGAATGCAATTTTACTAGTGTATGGCAAGCCTGAGGATGGCCATACATTATACAATTTTCTTGAGAATTTTGCTTTAGATTTACCAAAAACCATATAATATGAGGTCAAACCCAAACAACACTTTCAATTGTATTCAATTAAGCGGGCCCTTGAACTACATAGTTGAAGGTAAATACAGTCATGGCCGAAATTGTTGGCACCCTTGATATTTCTCCAGGAAATCATGTATTTCTCACGAAACGTATTGCATTAACACATGTTTTGCTATACACATGTTTATTCCCTTTGTGTGTATTGGGACAAAACAAAAAAAGGGAGGAAAGAAAGCAAATTCGACATAATGTCACACAAACCTCCAAAAATGGGCTGGACAAAAGTATTGGCACCCTTTCACAACTGCGGATAAATAAGAATGTTACAAGCATGTGATGCTCCTGTAAACTCACCTGGGGCAAGTAACAGGTGTGGGCAATATAGAAATCACACCTGAAAGCAGATAAAAAGGAGAGACGTTCACTTAACCTTTGCATTGTGTGTCTGTCTGTGCCACACTAAGCATGGACAACAGAAAGAGGAGACGAGAACTGTCTGAGGACCTGAGAACCAAAATTGTGGCAAAATATCAACAATCTCAAGGTTACAAGTCCATCTCCAGAGAACTAGATTTGCCTTTGTCCACAGTGCGCAACATTATCAAGAAGTTTGCAACCCATGGCACTGTAGCTAATCTCCCTGGTCGTGGACGGATGAGGAAAATTGATGAAAGATTGCAACGCAGAATAGTCCGGATGGTGGATAAGCAGCCCCAAACATGTTCCAAAGACATTCAAGCTGTCCTGCAGGCTCAGGGAGCATCAGTGTCAGCGCGAACTATCCGTCGACATTTAAATGAAATGAAACGCTATGGCAGGAGACCCAGGAGGACCCCACTGCTGACACAGAGACATAAAAAAGCAAGACTACAGTTTGCCAAAATGTACTTGAGTAAGCCAAAAGCCTTCTGGGAAAACGTCTTGTGGACAGATGAGACCAAGATAGAGCTTTTCGGTAAAGCACATCATTCTACTGTTTACCGAAAACGGAATGAGGCCTACAAAGAACAAAACACAGTACCTACGGTAAAATATGGTGGAGGTTCAATGATGTTTTGGGGTTGTTTTGCTGCCTCTGGCACTGGGTGCCTTGACTGTGTGCAAGGCATCATGAAATCTGAGGATTACCAAAGGATTTTGGGTCGCACTGTAGGGCCCAGTGTCAGAAAGCTGGGTTTGCGTCCAAGATCCTGGGTCTTCCAGCAGGACAATGACCCCAAACATACGTCAAAAAGCACTCAGAAATGGATGGCAAAGAAGCGCTGGAGAGTTCTGAAGTGGCCAGCAATGAGCCCAGATCTAAATCCCATTGAACACCTGTGGAGAGATCTTAAAATTGCTGTTGGGAAAAGGTGTCCTTCCAATAAGAGAGACCTGGAGCTGTTTGCAAAGGAAGAGTGGTCCAAAATTCCGGGTGAGAGGTGTCAGAAGCTTATTGATGGTTATAGGAAGCGACTGATTTCAGTTATGTTTTCCAAAGGGTGTGCAACCAAATATTAAGTTAAGGGTGCCAATACTTTTGTCCAGCCCATTTTTGGGGTTTTGTGTGACATTATGTCATATTTGCGTTTCTGCCTCTGTTTTATATTTGTTCCAATACATACAAAGGGAATAAACATGTGTATAGCAAAACATGTGTTAATGCAATACCTTTTTTGTGTGAAATACTTGATTTTCAGGAAAAATATCAAGGGTGCCAACAATTTCGGCCATGACTGTATAAAGGAAATTGGGCAGAAATTGGATAGATCATTGTATAGTGTATGGCCAGCCTTACTTGGTAAAACTCAATAAAAAACCATTGAAGCAGCATGCGATAACACATGCGATAACACATGCGGTATCAAGCTCTTGGAGCACACAACGCCATCCCCATTGTGGGAGGGGCAGAGACAACCCTTTGGGTTGGGAGAATTATAAGAAGCTGGAGGATCATTGGGAACACTGAATTAAGCATTAATTGGAAGCTGGCATTTAAAGGCTAAGGTTGGCCACACACTATACAATTTTCTTACAATTCTGTCCAATTTCCTTTAGATTTACCTTCAACTATGTAGTGCAAGGGCCTGCCTAATTGGATACAATTGAAAGTGTTGTTTAGGTTTGACTTCCTATTATATGGTTTTTGGTAAATCTAAAGCACAATTCTCAAGAAAATTGTATAGTTTATGGCCAGCCTTAGGCAGGCCCTTGCACTACATAGTTGAAGGTAAATCTAAAGGAAATTGGGCAGAAATTGGACCGAAAATTGAAAAAGTATGGCCAGCCTAACTCCTGCCACTGGGCAAAGGAAGGATGACGGAAGGGAATGTGACAATGGATTTTTACACAGCGTGCACAGCTGCTATCTAGAGATTGCCAAAGAGCTGTGACGGGTGGCTTCAGGGAGCCTCTGTGCACAGGTACTGTTAGGTAGGATAGAAAGCGGAGTGGCATTGATCTGCAGCCATACAGCCCAGCAAGGTGGATCACAAAACTACAGGCACCATATCAGGGGCGGACTGACAACTCATGGGGCCCCCGGGCAATAGGAGATCATGGGGCCCTTGTGTCCTTGCCCACACTCAAAGCACACCCAAAAAAGCCTATAAAAAAGGTACCAGGGGCATTTCATTGGGCCCCCTACTGACCCCGGGCCCTCGGGCAGTGCCCGAGTGCTCGAATGGTCTGTCCGTCCCTGCACCATATGGATATACGTTACAGGGACTCCCACTGTTCCAAGGCTGTAATTGGTCACATAGGGAATGTGACAATAGATTTTTACACAATGTGCACAGCTGCTATCTAGGGATTGTCAAAGAGCTGTGACATAGGGTACAAAGTAGCTTCAAGAAGCCTCTTAGGATAGAAAGAGGAATGGCATGGGTCACTTTAAGCACCGCAGCCATACTGCCCAGCAAGGTGGTTCACAAAATGTAGGGTTGCTATATGGGTATAAGCCATGGCCAGATCTAGGGGGCTGCTGGGGTGGACTATGCCCCCTCAGAGTTTAGTTGTGCCCCCCCCCAAAGACAAATCTATCTGTGTGGATAGGGGGAGCTCTGCTGTCTGTGCCCAGGCTGTGTGCAGTGCAGAGATATGAGAAGGAGGTGTGCTGAGTGCCCCCTGTCCTCCACCCTGCTGAACCCTGTGCTCTGCTCTACTGACCCCTGTGCTCTGCCCTGCTGACCCCTGTGCTCTGCCCTACTGACCCCTGTGCTCTGCCCTCCTGACCCCTGTGCTCTGCCCTGCTGACCCCTGTGCTCTGCCCTGCTGACCCCTGTGCTCTGCCCTGCTGACCTCCCATTCTTTGCCCCCCCTGACATTTTTTATTGCACCCCCACATCAGACAGGCTAGATCCAGCCCTGGTATAAGTCACAGGGACTTTTAAACTCTTTCTGCTCCAAGGCTTTGATTGGTCACAAATGGAACTTGCCAATAGATTTTTACACAGTGTGCACAGCTCCTACCCTGGGATTGCTAGAAAACTGTGACATGCAGCACAAAGTAGCTTCAAATAGCCTCTATGCACAGGTACTCCCAGATAGGATAGAAAGAGGAATGGCATGAGTTACTTTAAGCTCTGCAGCCATACAGCCCAGCAAGGTGGATCACAAAACTACAGGCACCATATGGGTATAAGTCACGGGGACTTTAAATCTCTTACTGTTCTAAGGCTTTGATTGGTCACAAAGGGAACTTGACAATAGATTTTTACACAGTTTGCACAACTGCTATCTAGGGATTGTTAGAGAACTGTGACATGCAGCACAAAGTAGCTTCAAGGAGCCGTTATGCACAGGTACTCCTAGACAGAATGGAAAGAGGAATGGCATTGATCACTGTAAGCTCTGCAGCCATACAGCCCAGCAAGGTGGATCACAAAACTACAGGCACCATATGGGTATTGGTTGCAGGGACGTTATAGCCTAAGCCAAGGCTTCGATTGGCCACAAGTCTAACAGTAGTCTTAGCACTAGATTTTCAAAAAAGTATTACAGGAATAAGCGCAGGTCGGAGCCACGATGGGTGATCCTCTGCTTTTGCAGGATGGTCATGTGACTACACACCAGCTCAATGCTTGCAGGAATCATGGGAAAGAATACAGAGATGGTTCAGCAGCTTTTTCCTCCTAGAGTGAAATCTATATGATTCTTTATTCAGACCAGCATCATATAAGCAATAACATGACCTCAAGTGCACCATACCCAAAGTTGCCTTCAAATGTTCTCAAGATGATGGTGCAATGGACCCATAAGGTGTAAACTACATTGTAGCATGCTGCTGCCATTGATCGAGCACAGCTGTTGCACTTGCATGTTCAATAACAGCTTCATATAGCTTACACCATAGCACATCGGTCTTACCGTCACTTAACAGGTCGTCTGCGATTGCATACAAATTACTGGTGCATCTACAAATGGTCCACATAGCTTTGGCCTTTAGGTGCAAAGGCCAAGGAGCTGTTTACAGCACTGAAGTAGACCTGCTCACCACCTAAGCGTCGGCCATCATAGGTAAAAAAAATAGTCCCTCAGACCATGAAACTTTTTTTGTAGATACCCTGTGCCCTGTTTTTGTTTTGTTTTTTTCATTTTTCAGAATTTGCCTAGTGGACTTGGTACCAAGCTGTAAGGACACAAACTACATACTGTTGGCATAACAAGGCAGAACAATGGAGGCGGTCTGTGCGTTTAAATGCGATCCCAGTCCTACATCGCCACAGGGGAGAAAATGTACAATGCCTAATCTAAAACAACGCTCTGTCCAGCCAAGGCTGCTCAGGAAAAGGGCTGGCAGACAGCAGTACGCTGGTGAGCCGACTCTCAACTTAATCTTTGGAAGAGTAAAGTGCAATCATATTAAACACTGTAAACCGCGGACCAGCTTATGAGTAGTCACTGACACTGTGTGCTCTATCTAAACTTCTGTGCTGCTACAGATCGACAAACTCCATTTTTTTTGTTAGTTCCCAGCATCTGGGTTTGGTGAAATGACGCATCCTGAAGGTGCCCTTTTGGCCAATGAAAGTTCTGCCTACAGACCGGGCTGTCGCTGGTCTTTATAAGTGGGTATCCTCTTCCATGGCCTCACTCTCCTCTTTGCCAGTCTTGTTGATTAGGGTCTCCCAGCCGTCTGCCTGGTGTGCAGTGCCACCATTGATGCTCGCCTTTTTCTCTTGCATCTCAGACTGTCCGTCCATCGCCACGTCCAAGGTGGGATTATCATGGCAGCCATTCTCCACGAAATGCAGCTCCTTGCAAAGACATTAAAGAGGAACATGGAATAAATGAAAAAGATGTGCATAATTTAATTCTTGTGCAAATAGGTGCTCCTTCCTTCCACGTGTCCAAAGCCACACTTATTTGTGCTCCTCCACCAAGTCATACATATGTACTCCCACCTCCTTGTTTGACCCATACACAGGTCAAACAGCGCTTTTCACTTTTGACCCGGGTAGGTATAAGGCTTTCCAGAATCCACTCTCCTCCTCACTTTGCTCCAAATGGCTTCACCTGCTTCCAGGGGCGGACTGACAAATCATGGGGCCCCTAGGCAATAGGGGATCAAGGGGCCCCTGTGTCCGTGCCCAAACTCAAAAAAGCCTATGAAAAATGTACCAGGGGCATCTCATGGGGCCCCCTACTGACCCCGGGCCCTCAGGCAGTGCCCGAGTTTCCAAATGGTCAGTCCGCCCCTGCCTGCTTCTTATCCACCATATCCTCCACATATGTGAACAAAAACGCTCAACATAGTGTAGCATATAAATACTATAATGTTTATTTTAAAAAAAGAGTGCACTCTCATTAACCACTTCCAGTCCGGACACTTTCACCCCCTTCCTGTCCGGACACTTCCCCCCCCCTTCCAGTCCGGACACTTTCCCCCCCTTCCTGCCCAGGCCAATTTTCAGCTTTCAGCGCTGTCGCACTTTGAATGACAATTGCGTGGTCATGCAACACCGTACCCATTTGAATTTTTTAGCATTTTTTTGAGACAGATAAAACTTTATTTTGGTGGTATTTCTTCACCACTGGGATTTTTTTTTTTTTTTTTGCTATATAAACTAAAAAAATCCAAAAAATGTGAAAAAAAAGTGTTTTTCTTATAAAATTTTGCAAATAAATAATCTTTCTTCATAAATATTGGCCAAAATTTTTTCAGTTATCTTTTTAGTAAAAAAAAATGACTCAAATTAGTTTAGAACCAAAAATTATGATTAAAAAAGAAAGTTTTTTTACATTTTTATTTTTTTTTATATTATTATTTATGTTTTTTGTTTTTTTTTTACATACTGTCACCTTAGCAGTACATTGTCTGGTGATGACATTTTTTATTTTTTTTTACACTGGTTGCTTTTATACCCATAAAGGTTGTAAAAGCAATCATTTCTCCTTCTCTTTGGCTGCATTCTTGCAGCCACTGAGAAATAATGTGTGAGCTGTGTTTGGTCACAGCTTGTCACATGGTACAAGGCTGTTGTGAATAGCCTTGTACCATGTGATCTCTGTGATCATTCACAGATTTCACACGCAGTAAGTAATGATGTCGGAAGTGACATCTTGCTTACACCTATTCATGTGATCACAGATTGGCCAATCAGTGATCACATGATCGGGACCTCACACAGAGGTCCCGTACAGCGATTGGTGTTCGAAAGACACAGCGGGCACTGGATGGCGGTGCCGCGCGCTCCCAGGGAGTGCGCACAATCCAAAATGGCAGGCGCCATTTATAAACGGCAACCCGCCCCTGGACTGCCACCATCTGGCCGTTTATATACAGTGGCCAGATGGGAAGTGGTTAAAAAGTGTCCTACTGGGACACTGCAGTGGCGGGTGGGCCGATAACGCCAAGCCGCAATACCGGAAATTCACGAGCCGCCATCTTGAGATTTCTCTGAGTATACCGAAAATAACAGATCACAGGCATTTTCACTGCAGTGTACTATCCAGGGATAGTACATGTGTTGTAATTCACTTGTATTCTCTCCCTGTCAGAGAAGAAATGGCTAAAACAGGCAATTAACAAAGCCGTTGGTTTTCTTTTATGTAATAGTGGCAGCATTGATACAAAATGTTAGTTTGAACCAGACCCTGGGATAAAGGCACCACATCTCCATCAACTGTACTGTATATAGGCAGCACACACAATATTTTATGACTTTTCAGGTGCAAGAGCGATGAATCATACACTGACACAAACACATGAATACATCAAATCATATATTTTATTTAGTAAAAATTTTAATTTAAAAAAAGAGCGCACTCTCATTAAAAAGTGTCCTACTGGGAGTGGCGGGTGGGCCGATGATGTCAAGCTGCAATACCGGAAGCTCACGAGCCGCCATTTTGAGATTTCTCTGAGTATACCGAAAATAACAGATCACAGGCGTTGTCACTGCAGTGTCCCAGTAGGACACTTTTTAATGTGAGTGCACTCTTTTTTTTAAATTAACATTTTTACAAAAAAAATATATGATTTGATGTATTCATATGTTTGTGTAAGTGTAGGATTCATCGCTCTTGCACCTGAAAAGTCATAAAATATTGCGTGTGCTGCCTATATACAGTTGATGGAGATGTGGTGCCTTTATCCCAGGGTCTGGTTCAAACCAGGGGTGGACTGACAACTCATGGGGCCCCTGGGCAATAGGGGATCATGGGGCTCCTGTGTCCTTGCCCAAACTCAAAAAAGCCTATGAAAAAGGTACCAAGGCATCTCATGGGACCCCCTACTGACCCCGGGCCCTCGGGCAGTGCCCGAGTTTCCAAATGGTCAGTCCACCCCTTGTTCAAACTAACATTTTGTATTAATGCTGCCATGATTACATAAAAGAAAAGCAAGGGCTTTGTTAATTGCCTGTTTTAGCCATTTCTTCTCTGACAGGGAGAGAATACAAGTGAATTACAACACATATACTATCCCTGAGAAGTCATTTCTGCACAGATGGCACTACTACAAACATACTGAGAGATGTAGTCACCGTGTGACATTTGTATAATTTGCAGTTTGGTGTATTGCTAGTAGGCTCAGCTAATAGCAGCCAATAGCCCATCTCCAGGCTTTTCAGAAATTCGGACGTATCCAAATCTCCGAATAACACGACATTAGTCTGAATTTCGATTCAGAACGAAACGAACTGCACATGTCTAACTTACACCAAGCTGATTTGTTATCCAAGTTTATCTAATTGAAAACATTTCCTTTAAAAGAGGCAAAACAAACATGGACATGTTTTCCGAATGTGGAAACCCCCTCTCAACTCTGCCCGTTGGTCTACAGCTGTGAAATCAAATTGTATATAAAAATTATACTCACCATGTTTTTCAGTTTGGGCAGACGCCTTTGCCAGCAGATGTAAATGAGCCCGGCAACAATGATCATGACGCACACGGAACCGATAATGACCAACACAATAAAGAGTTTTCCGTAATCGCTCCGGGGTGGACTGGGGCGCGACTGGCAGCTGACTGTGCTGGAGTAACTTTCAATTCCGATCTGTAAAGAAGTGAAGAACACTAGATCTATAAGGCAGGGGTTCTTAAAGCTGAAGTGTAATCTGCTTCTCTTTTGCTTCCGCTGGTTCCTTCTTCCCCCCCCCCCCCCAATCAACATGCTAATGACATTTTTAAATAAAACCTTTCCATTTTCATTATACAGTGGGGATCGAAAGTTTGGGCACCCCAGCTAAAAATTTGTATTAATGTGCATAAAGAAGCCAAGGAAAGATGGAAAAATCTCCAAAAGGCATCAAATTACAGATTAGACATTCTTATAATATGTCAACAAAAGTTAGATTTTATTTCCATCATTTACACTTTCAAAATAACAGAAAACAAAAAAATGGCGTCTGCAAAAGTTTGGGCACTCTGCAGAGTTAATATCTTGTACTGCCCCCTTTGGCAAGTATCACAGCTTGTAAACGCTTTTTGTAGCCAGCCAAGAGTCTTTCAATTCTTGTTTGAGGTATCTTTGCCCATTCTTCCTTACAAAAGTCTTCCAGTTCTTTGAGATTTCTGGGCTGTCTGTCACGCACTGCTCTTTTAAGGTCTATCCATAGATTTTCAATTATGTTGAGGTCAGGAGATTGTGAAGGCCATGGCAAAACCTTCAGTTTACGCCTCTTGATGTAATCCCCCGTGGATTTCGAGGTGTGTTTAGGATCATTATCCATTTGTAGAAGCCATCCTCTCTTTAACTTCAGCGTTTTCACAGATGGCATCAAGTTACCATCCAAAATTTGCTGAAATTTTATTGAATCCATTTTTCCTTCTACTCGTGAGATGTTCCCTGTGCCACTGGCTGCAACACAACCCCAAAGCATGATTGATCCAACCCCATGCTTAACAGTTGGACAGAGGTTCTTTTCATTAAATTCTGTGCCCCTTCTTCTCCAAACGTACCTTTGCTCATTCCGGCCAAAAAGTTAAATTTTAACCTCATCGGTCCACAGAACTTGTTTCCAAAATGCATCAGGCTTGTCTATATGTTCATTTGCAAAGTTCAAACGATGATTTTTGTGGTGAGGACGTAGAAGAGGTTTTCTTCTGATGACTCTTCCATGAAGACCATATTTGTACAAGTATCTCTTTATAGTGGAATAGTGTACCACAACTCCAGTGTCTGTCAGATCTTTCTGGAGGGATCGTGCAGTCAAACGTGGGTTTTGAATTGTTTTTCTCACAATCCTGCGGGCTGTTCTGTCTGATATTTTTCTTGGTCTTCCAGATCTTGCTTTAACTTCCACTGTTGCTGATGACTGCCATTTCTTAATTACATTCCGAACAGAGGATAATGACATCTGAAAACGCTTTGCTATCTTCTTATAGCCTTCTCCAGCTTTGTGAGCGTCAACTATTTTCAGTTTCAGTTTTCTAGACAACTGCTTAGAAGAACCCATGGTGCTGATTGTTGGGGCAAGGTCAGATGAGTCTGGGCATTTAAAACCTTTGAGATTGACATCACCTGGTCTTCCCAGACGATGATTGAGAACAATCCATGACACTGGCAGGTCTCAGCTTTGCAAAGGGGGCAGTGCATGCTATAAATTCTGCAGGGTGCCCAAACTTTTGCAGACTCCATTTTTTTGTTTTCTGTTATTTTGAAAGTGTAAATGATGGAAACAAAATCTAACTTTTGTTGACATCTTATAAGAATGTCTAATCTGTAATTTGATGCCTTTTGGAGATTTTTCCATCTTTCCTTGGCATCTTTATGCACATTAATACAAATTTTTAGCTGGGGTGCCCAAACTTTTGATCCCCACTGTATATCCACTTGCCAACTGCCCGCGGACGGGCGGCAGCTACAGGCAGAGCGAGGTACCAGTACGTCACTCTGGCTGTACTAAAACAGGGGGGCACTGCACGCTGGCTCGGGTCCCCCTACCCCCACAGATCCCGGTAATCAGGTCCCATTGATCATGTGATCGCATAATTAGCAAAGCTGTTATGAATCAGTCTGATTCATAACAGCTTTGCTTCTCTTCCTAGTGAGCTGGGATTGGCCCACAGCTCTCACATGGCACATGTGCCAATCACAGCACCCCGTACCATGTGATAAGCTGTAGCCAATAACAGATCACTAGCATTTTGAACTGTCATGAACTTAACCCACTCATGACACATCAAAGCAATCATTGCATTGCAAGAGCAATAATCTTTATTGCTCCTGCCATGCAAAGTGTAACAAAAAAAATCCCTGATTAATTCCCCTAGAGTAGTACAATGTTACTATTGTAACACTGAACTACTCTGATGAAAGTGAAAAAAAATGGTAACAAAAGTAAAAAAAAAAAAAAAAATGAAAAAAATATTAAAAGTTAAAATATTGAGATTTAAAGGTTTTTTTCTTTTTAACTACTTTTTGACCCGCAATATGCAGGTGAGCAATGGCTCTGGGCAAAGCGAAGTACCCTAACATCGTTTTCTATATCCGGGTGGGAGCGCGCATGCACGTGCCCCCCCGTCAGTCCAGGGAGAGAACAGAGAACACCACACTGTGAGTAAAGGCACTACATTTTACACACACATTAGATTATCACATTTCACCCTTTGATTACCCCATCACCCAGCCAGTGCCATTAGTACAGTGTCAGTATATAGAATTTCTCACTGATCACTGCCACTAGCAACATCTGATAATGTCAGGATCAGTTAGGGTCAGTTAGCGGTTGATTGCCCGCACATTATTGCACTCACGCTATAGGTCGCTGATCACCGTCATAACAAGTGTAGTGTTTGTACAGATCAATATATTGATCACGAACAGAACTATACTAGTGCCCCCTTAGTATAGTGTCCCCAAAAACGCAGTGTTAGCAGGGCCAGCCCAGTTCACTACCAGCACTAGTGTTTAGCCCCTCTGCTGTTTTTCACAGAAGATTTGTATCAGTTGACTGTGGGCCAAAGCAAGTTATACGCACAACAATACGTCGCTGCCCACCCAAATTTAGCTCTTGCCAGACAATTTGTAAAAAAATACACTTTTTCGAATTTTAATGCAAAAAAACACAATAGATAACCCAATTTTTGGGAAAATATAAAAGATGATGTTACACCGAGTAAATAGATACTAAACATGTCACGCTTTAAAATTGCACACGCCCGTGCAACGGCGACAAGCAATGTAAATGCAATCTATAGGCGACCCTTTAAAAGCCTTTACAGGTTCCCATTATAGATTTACAGAAGGTCTGGTGATAGAATTACTGCCCATGATCTGTCGCTCGCGGTGATACCTCACGTGTGTGGGACAATCACTGTTTGTGTGCGTGCCGGACCCACGTGTGCGTTCACCTTTGCATGCAAGCAAGGGGGAATGGGGTCACTTTAATTTTTAAAAAAATTTATTCATTTATTTTTATTTTTACACTGTTGCTTCAAATCACTTTTATTGCCGTAAACATCCCTTGCAAAGACAATAGGCAGGTACTCTTTATGGAGGGATCTGGGGTCAATAAGACCTCAGATCCTTCCTCTGCCCTTAAAAGCATTTAATCACACCAAGGTCAGTGTGATTAAAGTGTTACTAAACCCACAACAGTACAATCAGTCTGTATATGCAGTAAAGCATGCTGGTTATACTCATTGTGGAAAATAAGGGGTTAATCTTCTGCATTGGGTAAAAAAGGCCATTTGATCCTGTCTTCTCTGCTCCTCCTCTTGTTCAAATGTCTACGTCTTATCTCCTGATAAGACAGACTGAACCTGTAGCCATATGCACATGCTCAGTTAGGTATGTATTGCTAGAGAGGGTTTTTCTTAGGACAGTGCTTGTGATCATCATAGAGCCAATCAGCACTGTCCACACAGACGGCAGGGATTCTGCATCCTCCTAGAGCAGAAAGAAAACTCCTCCTACAAGATTTAACCAGTGCTCTGCTGGACACTGATAGAAGTCACAAGACTGCTATACACTGCTGATGAGAAAAGGTATTTAGCATTTTATATTTATTAAAGTAATTGCATTTCCATGTTGTGTGTACTGTGGGAGACCAGATATAGTGAATGCAGGGTCCGGGGAGACCAGATATATTGAATGCAGGATCCGGGGAGAGAGGATATAGTGAATGCAGGGTCCGCGGAGACCAGATATAGTGAATGCAGGGTCCGGGGAGACCAGATATAGTGAATGCAGGGTCCTAGGAGACCAGATATAGTGAATACAGGGTCCTGGGAGAGCGGATATAGTGAATGCAGGGTCCGGGGAGACCAGATATAGTGAATGCAGGGTCCGCGGAGACCAGATATAGTGAATGCAGGGTCCGAGGAGACCAGATATAGTGAATGCAGGGTCCGGGGAGACCAGATATAGTGAATGCAGGGTCCGGGGAGAGCGGATATAGTGAATGCAGGGTCCTAGGAGACCAGATATAGTGAATGCAGGGTCCGGGGAGACCGGATATAGTGAATGCAGGGTCCGGGGAGACCAGATATAGTGAATGCAGGGTCCGGGGAGACCAAATATAGTGAATGCAGGGTCCGGGGAGACCGGATATAGTGAATGCAGGGTCCGGGGAGACCGGATATAGTGAATGCAGGGTCCGGGGAGAGCGGATATAGTGAATGCAGGGTCCCGGGAGACCAGATATAGTGAAAGCAGGGTCCGGGGAGACCGGGTATAGTGAATGCAGGGTCCGGGGAGACCGGATATAGTGCATGCAGGGTCCGGGGTGACCGGATATAGTGCATGCAGGGTCCGGGGTGACTGGATATAGTGAATGCAGGGTCCGGGGAGACCGGATATAGGGAGTGCAGGGTCCAGGGAGACCAGATATAGTGAATGCAGGGTCAGGGGAGACCAGATATAGTGAATGCAGGGTCTGGGGAGACCAGATATAGTGAATGCAGTGTCCGGGGTTTAGTAGCACTTTAAATGTTTTTTTTTTTTCTTTAAATGGAGCTGTTTTCCGCCGTGCAAACCGGAAGTGATGTAAGGTCATCGCTTCCGGGTTACTATATCACAGAGCCAAAAAAAGCCAATCACAGAGCCAAACAAATTGGAAGCCCCAACTGGCCGATCCGGACTACCGGAGGGGCAGGAGATGCTGTTAAAGCCACGGAAGGCCACAGAAGGGTGGGAATATCCCCTCCTGCTGCTTGTATTAGCAATCAAACAGCTAGTTATCAGCTCCTATTGCTATTACAAGAAAATCGTGGCTCTAAAAACCAGTACAACCACTTGAAGCCCAGTGACATGCCAGGTACATGACTGGTCGGCAAGTGGATATTATTTTAAACTTGGTGATGTTACTACTGGGCCTTTGCGCTTCTCTATGCAATGCAGGCAAAATGTGGCTGGTCGGAGAGGCCAGCTGTATATAGCTTCTTGCCTCAGTACAAGAGCCCTCGGCCCTGATTCAAGCAGTGTGCTGGCTCTTTGGAGGAGTTATACATATTTCAAATATGCCTCGATGGGTGGGTGTCAGTCTGGAGAAGTGGCTATTCCTAGGCAGGCTATTTGCATGTAGACCGCCCACATGTGATGCTGAGCCTTCATGATTGAAAGAACTGAAAACCAATGATTGAAAGGGGCGGGCCAGGGACAGTCAGGCTGGGGAAGAAGATGATAGATCTGATCTGAGTCCTACCAAAGGAAGACCATGACCATCTATTGGCCGTATGCACCACTGACCTCTGCGAGGCTTCGTTTTATGTCGCCCAATGCCATGAAGACATCTTTAGCAGGGACCACACCTTGAAAAACAAAGATACAAAGGTGAGACTAGATGCAGAAAGGCACCATTATCCATCGTGTCTGGACCAGGGGCAGACTGACCATTGGAGCACTCGGGCACTGCCAGTCAGTAGGGGGCCCCATGAGATGCCCGTGGTACCTTTCATAGGCTTTTTTGGGTTTGGTTTGAGTGTGGGCGAGGACACAGGGGCCCCATGATCCCCTATTGCCCGGGGGCCCCATGAGTTGTCAGTCTGCCCCTGGTCTGGACGTGGTGGATGGAAGCTGACTTACGTTCCTCCTCTGTGACTGTCATTAGCAGGTGATTGTCATTCTCATTGGGCTTGCTTAGGAAGATCAGCCAGTCCCTCTGGGGTGGCTCTGCTTTCCAAGAGAGCGCTCCTTCCAAGAGAGAAAGCAGCTGTTGCCCCTTCCTCCGTCTGAACTCCTCCTGTAGAAGTAAGAAGAATCTCCAATCATAACAAAGGAAAAAAAGGTAGACAAGAATGTAAACTCTGGTTGCTGTCTATGCACCTTACCTCTCACCAGGGGCGTCCCTAGGGTTGGTGTCACCCGGTGCGGTAACACTTGGTGACACCCCCTCCGACGATCCCCGCAGAATGGATCGGATCTGTGGATTGAGCATAATGGATCGGAGTCCGATCCATTATCCTCCCCAATCCGCAGATCCCATCCATCCTGCGGGGATCGTCCGCATGCAACCTATACGGGGTGACACCGGACCCGCTCCACGAAAAGGTAAGTTGTAAAGAAAGCCGACGATCCCCGCAGAATGGATCGGATCTGCGGATTGAGCATAATGGATCGGAGTCCAATCCATTATGTTCCCCAATCCGCAGATCCCATCCATCTTGCGGGGATTGTCGGCATACAATTTATACGGGGTGACACCGGACCCGCTCCACGAAAAGGTAAGTTGAATAGAAAGCCAACGATTCCCGCAGGATGGATCGGATCTGTGGATTGAGCATAATTTATCGGAGTCCGATCCATTATCCTCCCTAATCCGCAGATCCCATCCATCCTGCAGGGATCGTCCGCATGCAGCCTATACGGGGTGACACCGGACCCGCTCCACGAAAAGGTAAGTTGTAAAGAAAGCCAATGATTCCCGCAGGATGGATCGGATCTGCGGATTGAGCATAATGGGTCCGAGTCCGATCAAGTATGCTCCCCAATCCGCATATCCCATCCATCCTGCGGGAATCGTCGGATTTCTTTACAACTTGGGATGGGATCTGTGGATTGGGGAGGATAATGGATCGGACTCCGATCCATTATGCTCAATCCGCAGATCCGAACCATCCTGCGGGGATCGCCCGCATGCAACTTATACGGGGTGACACCGGACCCGCTCCACGAAAAGGTAAGTTGTAAAGAAAGCCGACAATTCCCGCAGGATGGATACACTGAACACAGGATGTTCCTACCAAGCTTGTCACACATTGTAATGACCAATTCACACCTCAGACCTCTCCCACCCTTGGAAACAAAAGACCATTCACACCTCAAATTCCTCATGCGGACCCCCTGCCAGGTGGCCTTAATGACTCCCTCCAGTAGACACCTTTCCCACCCTTGGAAACAAAAGAAATGTTAATGAGCAACTCACACCTAAGCTAATCTCAACACATCCTGCTGTCTCTGCTTCTACTCTCTGTATTTCTCTGAAACAGTCTGAAATAGTTAATAATTTACCACTTTCCAGTGCATTCTGGGCATTTGGGAGGTTCTCCTGTGCTTATCTTTAAAAACCGCTTCTAAATGCAAACGCACATAAATGAGTTATGCAAACGCGGCTAAACAGATGTTTTTTAACCTACGTTTTCCAGCAGTGAGTTTCCATCATACAGACGTGTCCCGTGTACATGGGGCCTTAAAAACACGACCCAACCACCTAATTTCAACGCCTGTGTCAAAGATCCCCAATTCATTTTGAGTTGGTAACATTAGCTGTGTAAAGTCACGTTAAAAACCTGAATCTTTTTTAGCATTTTTGCATTAGCATTTAGCTGCGCTTTTCCTGTGTTTTTTTTTTGGGGGGGGGGTCAAAAAAAGTATAAAAATGCCGGTTTGCAGCATTTTACCAAAAAACGTTGATTACAGTCTATGTGTTACAGTCTATGTGTGCATGGCAGGGGCGGACTGACCATTTGGAAACTTGGGCACTGCCCGAGGGCCCGGGGTCAGTAGGGGGCCCCATGAGATGCCCCTGGTACCTTTTTCATAGGCTTTTTTGAGTTTGGGCAAGGACACAGGGGCCCCATGATCCCCTATTACCTGGGGGCCCCATGAGTTGTCAGTCCGCCCCTGGTGCATGGACACATAGGATAACATGTTGGGGGGTTTACTGACTGTAAAAAAAAACATCAAAAACCAAAAACAGCCGCTGTAAAAAGTCCCGTGTGCATGAGGATGAAGAGATCAACGAATTACGAGATCCAAAGAATGCAAAAAGAGGTAAACTAATGAAAAAAAATCTTTCTTTCTTTGGTTGTCTCACGGGGCGCAATCCAACCAACCCTCCAAAGGGCGGAGTACTCCATGAAGTTCCTATAGTCTTGAGGACAACGTATGGCCAGTGGTGCCTTCTTGGGTGAGATGTTGTACGGCAGCGAAAGAGTCGGCAGCTTGCAGAAAAGGTCACCGAACAGTTCCGCATTCCTCCCTCCCTCTACGGCTGTCTAATCCCCTCTGCTGTTTCTATGGCAACCCAGAGACCCTGGAGATGGTTAATAAGGACAGTTGTCATGGAGACTGGTACATCTCGGGGCAGGCTCCGGCCTGCACATCCAGCAGTGTAATTTGGGAAGGAAGGGGGCTACTGAGCCTGCCACGAAATCATGCCCTTGTCAGGTTGGGGTTTTGTTTTTTAAAAAGGAAAAGGTGGCGTTGCCTGTAGCAACCAACCAGATCCTGTCACCTTTCAAGGCCACAGCTCTGAAGTAAATATGTACTGCATGGTGTTGGTCAGTTCAGGTGGACCATTGTTGTTACTTACACAATCGATATCATCTGACATGTTAAGGATGATGTAATTTTTTCCTGCCAAATTTATCCAGTCTTTGCAGATTACCTGGAAATAGACAATTAATGTATCATGAGAAAGGAAGATACAAGAATTCTGAATTCAGAAGTATCGTATTGCAGGTTTACTGTTACAGTGAGGACAAAGTCTTTAGCATTCAACACGAGTCCCCCCCCGCTGGGCCCAATGGTTCCTCCCACTGGCCTCTATGTTCTGCAATGATGTAGGAGCCAGTAGAAGGAACCACTTCACAGGATGGGGGTGCAGAAATAGCTCTTTATTTTAGCATATGACAACCAACCCATCAATCTAAACCCAAAGGGTCTTTTCACATAGGCTTTCCAATCCACCTGCTCATTTTTCAGGAGATCCATAATAAGTTCAAGCTGGCAATTCTGTATAGTCCGTAAAATCCAAATCTTTATTGGCTAAATACTAAAACACACTGGGAACAAACTAATTTGGCTGTAATAGCCTGAGGAAGACTATTACAGCCGAAGCACGTTAATTTGTTACCAGTGTGTTTTTGTATGGACTGTAGAGCAGGGGTCTCCAAACTTTCTAAACAAAGGGCCAGTTTACTGTCCTTCAGACTTTAGGAGAGCTGGAATGTGACTGTTGGGAGTAGAAAAGGTCCTGAAGTCAGTGGGAATAGACAATGCCCCATCTTTGGTGTCAGTGGGAGGAATTGGACCCCATTGTTGGGGTCATTGGGAGGAATTAGACATCATCATTGGTGTCACTGGGCCCCATTGTTGGCGTCATTGGGAGGAATTGTGCACCATCATTGGGTGTCATTGGGAGGAATTTTACCACTTCATTGGTGTCCGTGGGTGAAATTATTCCCCATTGTTGGTATCAGTGGATGAAATAGTGCCCCGAGGGCCGGATAAAAGCAAGCAATGGGCCACAGTTTGGAGACCACTGATGTAGACAATAAAGATTTGGATTTTATGGACTACACTGAGTTGCCGGCTTGAACATTTTATGGACTTTTACACCCTCCTAACGCTTTGTTTTTCAGGGTTTGGCTTGGCTGCTCAGTTCCAGTGAAGGGAACTCTTAAAGTGGAGCTCCATCCAAAAGGGGAAGTTCCGCTTTCAGCCTTTGTCCCCCGCTCCCCATTAAGGATTGGCACCTTGGGAACACGGGGGTGCCCTAATTTGACAGGTACCCGCTCCCACTTCCGCTGCGATCGCCTAGTCGTCTCCCCCCTTCCTCCCCATAGTCTTCTGGGACACGTGACAGGTCCCAGAAGACTACAGGGCCATTCACAATGTGGGCACCCGGCTGTGAAGCCGCAAGCTGAAGATGCCGGTGCCAGGGAGAGAAGACGGCCGGTGAAACCAGCGGTGGTGAGGACAGCGCTGGACCGAGGGACAGGTAAGTGGCTGTATTTTAAAAGTCAGCAGGTACAGTTTTTGTAGCTGCTGACTTTTATTTTTTTTTTTTCAGGTGGAACTCCGCTTTAAGGCATCAGCATACCAAGACATTTAGGACAATTTCATGCTCCCAGCTTTTTGGGAAGAGTTTGGGGATAGCCCCTTCCTGTTCCAACATGACTGCAAACCAGTACACAAAGCAAGGTCCATAAAGACATGGATGAGCGAGTTTGGGTTAGAGGAACTTGACTGGCCTGCACAGAGTCCTGACCTCAACCCCATAGAACACCTTTGGGATGAATTAGAGCGGAGACTGCAAGCCATTCCTTCTCGCCAGACTTCAGTGCCTGACCTCACAAACATACTTCTGGAAGAATGGTCAAACATTCCCATGGACACACTCCTAAACCTCGTGGACAGCCTTCCCAGAAGACTTGAAACTGTTATAGCTGCAAAGGGTAGACCAACTCAATATTGAACCCTACGGACTAAGACTGGGATGACATTAAAGTTCATGTGCGTGTAAAGGCAAGTGTACAAATACTTTTGGAAATATAGTGTACATGTGGGCACTACCTGTCATGAAACTCTTGTGTAACTGGCCTTCTTGACCATCAAACTGTAGAGACCCCAGTAAAAACATCTACCTGACTGATACAATTACATGTTAAAATACACCTTCCCCTTCTCCACAGTATAACCAGCACCTCATCCTAATGGAGGAGCCAAGACTCCCAAGGCTTGACAACTTCTTGACTTGACTCTCAGTGGCATCACTGCTCCAGCACCTGTGGAACCTGCACTGGTTTTGCTGGTAGAAGTCAAGAAAAAGGCATCATTTTGCTGGAGGTTCTCTCACTAGCCTTTTAACTATGGTTAATGGGATTGTTCCTCAAAGGAATTTTTCACTTTCATAACTAAAGTGTAAAACTTCACCACTCCTGATGCACTATTGACCAATAAAGGTCTCTTCATTGGACTATCAGCAAACAGCTATTTGTTATGGCTTAAATGCATTACTACTTGTAGTTTTCAATGTGATACCATCCTGGCCTTTAATTGTTTTCCAAGATTGAATCTGACAATACAAAGCTGATTGGTTCTTGATGGCCAAGCAGCTTCGTGGTTGATTTGTGAAATACAGGAAACAGCTTAACAAGGGTTTAAGCGCAGAAGACCTCTATCCAACAGTATAATATAGCTCACATAGAGAAGTTTACCTCTTCCTTTATGAGTGTGGATAGTCCCTTTAAAGAGAACCTGCTACAGTTTGGTTTATGCAAGAATCTAAAGATTTAGTCTTTATTCATTTTTTACTGTGCAGATTTATGAAAAATTTACTACCATCTTTAGATTTGCTTAGGTTGTCTGAGGGTGACTCTTGGAGCTGAAGAATCAGAGGTGGGTGGTCCACTGCCTAGACCCATGCTTAGATTAAACATGGTCTTCCAGCTCCTATGTAACATAAACAATATAAAAAACAAAGCCCTGAAGTTAAGTACATCACCTTAGTCACAGGGCTCTGTTATGCACACTCAGGAGATGGTGCGTGTTCTCACCATAAGCTCAGACAGTTGGCAGAATAGCAGATGTTGGACTTCAGGGGACCTCTTGATTCTAAATCCCAGGTCTTATAGTAACCCTCAGACAAGGATGGTTCTCTTTGGTGTGATGCTCCTTTTATTCCTCTAAATTCAAACAAATAAAAAAAAAAAGCATTGGTATATATACCTGCTCTGTACTTGGTGAAAGCTGCATGGGGGCTGCAGCCTTTGTTGGATCAACTTCCCGTTGAGTGGAAAAGACTGGTGGAATATCGAACTTCTCTTTGCTTTTGGCAACAGACGAAGACTGGTTGACTAGCATACTTTCATTGCTCATGTGTCCAGGGGGGTGATGTCCTGCAGGATGACTCCGTGAATCTGCAGGAGGTCCAAGATGAAGTTCAGACTCTGACTTGTGACCGGCATGATGTCCTCTGGACCCAGAATGTTTTTTGTTCTTTCGAGGTGGCTTGACAGTTGGGTTGGAAAATGTGGATGTCATCTGGGGAGCTGTCCTCTCCTCCTGATCTGGAACTACAGCTGTTGTCTCATTATGTATGGGCTGTATGGGATCTTCCTCTGCTAGGACTTTAATGATTGGAGATACTTGTCTAGGAGTCTCGCTAGCCTCTGTGGGCCACCATGTTGTAGATGTTTCCAAATCTTTTTTAGGCCAAGTGCTCATTTCATCTTGGGTGACCTTGCTGTCTGTGGACGTGGGTTCAGCTATAACAATAATACAAAAATGTTTATTTTTTTTGTATATTTTCTTTTATTTTCATTGGGCAGCGGTGACCTACGTGATTCTCTATGTATATGTTTATTTTAATGGCTGATAATAAGTTCAATTAGCCTTATAGAGATTTGTCCTTAGACAAAGGAACAGTCAAGCGCAGTCACTGTGCATTACTACTAGCAGGAAGTAGTGCCTGCATAAGTGATGAGCAGTTATGGCTTTGTTCCTTTTTACCGTATAAAACAGATTTTTAAAACATTAAAACTCATTGAAAACTTTATTTTGACCACCTTCATGTATAAAAGCAAGAAAAAAAACTAAACGATCAATGACTTTCCTTAAGAATCCCTTAATGGATTATTGTTAAATTAGATCTAAGCTAATTTATTGAGGATTCAGCAGGATTTCTGGCTACCATGTGCCTTTCATACAAGCAACAAGCTGAGATTAGAAGCAGTCTCTTAAAGGGAGTGCTGCAAATCTCATTTGTTACCTGTATGAAAGACACCTGGTAGCCAGAAATCCTGCTGAATGATAGGGGATCAAATACTTATTTCCCTCATGAACATGCAAATCGGTGCATCATTTGTTAGACCTGCATTTCTTTTAAATTTTTTGTTACTATTCTGCCTCTCAGTGTTACAATACACCTACTAGGGGCAGACTGACCATTTGGAAACTCGGGCACTGCCCGAGGGCCCGGGGTCAGTAGGGGTCCCCATGAGATGCCCCTGGTACCTTTTTTTCATAGGCTTTTTTGAGTTTGGGCAAGGACAAAGGGGCCCAATGATCCCCTATTGCCCGGGGGCCCCATGAGTTGTCAGTCCACCCCTGACACCTACCATTCGATTTTTAGACTGATCATTTCTTTGTGAGTGGGCAAACATTCAAAATCAGCAGGGGATCAAATACTTATTTCCTTCACTGTATATCCCTGAAAATGGTTATACAGGAGTCCCAGAGTATGCTGAAGCTGCATTAGTCTGAATCATCACTGCAGAGGATTGCACACATTTCTGTAAATCTCTCCCTGCGGATTACCAATTACTATCTTCTGATGAATTACATTACGCTGGGTCCCCTGTGGGTTGTTTCGCTGGTCGTGTAAATCTTTCTGTGTACAGTTGTTAATTGACAGGAGTGTTTTAGATAATGAAGTTCCAATGTAGCAAGTAGTTTCCCTTCATTCTGCTCAGGGCATTATTTATTTATTTTATTAGTTATTTCAGGTACTTATATAGCGCCGTCAATTTACGCAGCACTTTACATATATTGTACATTCACATCAGTCCCTAACCCTCAAGGGGCGCACAATCTAAGGTCCCTAACTCACATTCATACATACACATACTAGGGCCAGTTTAGGCAGGATCCAATCAACCTAGCATGTCTTTGGAGCGTGGGAGGAAACTGGAGTACCCGGAGGAAACCCATGCAGGGACAGGGAGAACATGCAAACTCCAGGCAGGTGGTGCCATTGTTGGGATTTGAACCGGCGACCCTACTACTGCCAAGCGGAAGTGCTAACCATTTAGCCACTGTGCTGCACATTATTAACTATAAAAGCACTAGTGAGCCAATGCATGGGGCAATAAGGTTGGAAAGGGCAGAATATTTCAAATGAAGCCATGTCCCCTTTAACATCTTCTCATCCCACTATAGGACAAGCAGACATAGCCTACATGAGAGTGACAACTCTGCTGTGAATTCAGGAGCAGTGCAGCATCCTTGCCACAGCATTACAGGAAGCTGCATTAGGTGGACTTCACTGGCAGGATCAGAGCTGCTGTTAGACACCACGGGCCCCATACAGCTAACCTGACAGGGTCCCCCCAAAAGAAAAACAGTGTGCTATACTTCAGTTATGAATTAACACAGCAAATGATCAGTACTGATCACTCATTGTGTTCATTCAGGAAAGGAAGGGGCTGGTAAATAAGACATATTTACTGGAACTTTCCCCCACTCTCCATCCAGAAGGATCCTATTGTGAGCCTGCAGCTGCCGGGGGGAAGGAAAGGAGGGTAGCCGGCAGCACTGTGGGGGGGCCTAAAACATATGGTGCACAAGGAGGGTGATGAGGGGCATTTACTGGAACTGATCCCCTGTATGGCTCTCTCTGCAGCAGCTGAAAGCCAACAAGAGGGAGAGAAGTCAGCTTTCAGCTGCTGCAGAAAGAGCCATACAGGGGATCAGTTTCAGTAATAGCCCCCCCCCCCAACTCCTAAGGGGGGTAGTGCTACAGTTAGTTTGAACAAGACTGACCCTTTAAACCAACGTTTCTCAACCAAGGTTCTGTGGAACCCTGGGGTTCCTCCAAAGGTTTCTAAGGGTTCCTTGAGCAATGAGCAATTTTTTGACTCTCAGCTCCTGTAAGTAACCAATGACACCAATAGTCTCTTTAGAGATCTGTAAGTGGGAGATTCTTCCCACTGACCACCAATCTAAGGAATATTCTTCCCACTGACCACCAATGTAAAGAATATTCTTCCCACTGACCACCAATGTAAGGAATATTCTTCCCACTGACCACCAATGTAAGGAATATTCTTCCCACTGACCACCAATGTAAGGAATATTCTTCCCACTGACCACCAATGTAAGGAGCATTCTTCCCACTGACCACTAATGTAAGAAATATTCTTCCCACTGACCACGAATGTAAGGGACATTCTTCCCACTGACCACCAATGTAAGGAGCATTCTTCCCACTGACCACCAATGTAAGAAATATTTTTCCCACTGACCACCAATGTAAGGAATATTCTTTCCACTGACCACCAATGTAAGGAATATTCTTCCCACTGACCCCTTCTTTTACATACCATGAGTTGAGGATATGGTAATTATAGGTGAGCAAGTAATACCTGAAAGGTTCTACCTTGTTAACCACTTCCCGTCTGGCCATTGTATATAAACGGCCGGATGGTGGCAATGCAGGGTCGGGTGGTCGTTTATAAAAGGCCTCCCCGCCCCCTGCTTGTGCTCCCTGGGAGCAAAAAGCACCGCGATCCGGTGCCCGCTGTGTCCTCCGTACATAGTGGAACACTGATTGCTATATGGGACCTCTGTGCGAGGTCCCAATCATGTGATCACTGATTGGCCAATCAGTGATCACATGCAGAGTAGTAAGCAAGATGTCACTTCTGACATCATTGCTTACTACGTGTGAAACCTGTGAATGATCACAGAGGTCACATAGTACAAGGCTATTCACAACAACCTTGTACCATGTGACAAGCTGTGACCAATCACAGCTCACACAGTATTTCTCAATGGCTGCAAGAATGCAGCCAGAGAGAAGGAGAAATGATTGCTTTTACAGCCTGTATGGGTGTAAAAGCAATCAGTGTAAAAAAAAATCTTCATCACCCCCCACAAGTAGTACAGTGTCACCATGGTGACACTGTACTGCTAGGGTGACAGTATGTAAAAAAAAACAAAAAAAAACAAATAATAATATAAAAAAATAAAATAAAAATGTAAAAAAATGTTTTAAAAATTTTAATTTTTGGTTATAAACTAATTTTTTTTTACTAAAAAGATAACTGAATACATTTTGGACAAGATTTATGATGACATATTATTTATTTGCAACATTTTATAAGAAAAACACTTTTTTTCAAAATTTTTGGACATTTTCATTTATATAGCAAAAAAAAATAAAACTCCCAGTGGTGAATAAATACCACCAAAATAAAGCTTTATCTGTCTAAAAAAAATGCTAAAAAATTCATATGGGTACAGTATTGCATGACCGCGCAATTGTCATTCAAAGTGTGATAGCGCTGAAAGCTGAAAATTGGCCTGGGCAGGAAGGAGGTAAAAGTGTCCGGACTTGAAGGGGTTAAAAAGGTTGAGACAGCCCGCTTTGAAGAGAAACTCTAAAATTCAGTGAGGGTCATGCCTGCCAAGATCCTTGATGAACCTGTGGGGAAACAACTGGCCTGAACAAAGTTACTCACCTGTTTGTGACCCGCCATCATCGTTGGTTCCATTCACTCTTCTCGTATCATCATCCCAGAAATGTTTGGGGGATTGGAAGATGGAGATCTCCTCTGTCTCCTGGCTGGAAAAGCCAGACCCTTGAGGCGTGTGGAGCAAGTCATGGTGGACGTCGGTTTCTGAGTACCTATCACTGGCATGTTCTGTAGAATCCAAGGTCTCTAGAGTGGACAAGGATGAGGGGAGGTCCACCAGTGAGGTGGAGGAGAGTCCTTCAGAACTGGGCTCCTCACAGTTCACCAGGAGGAATGGGACGAGTCCTATGGAAGAAAACAAGAGGCTAGTGAGAAAACCACAACTACAATCATGGAAGACTGTATAGGGCCCTGTACACTAAAGGTACCTCCTAGTTGTTGTGGAAATCCACTGCGTATTAACAAAAAGCTGTCCCCATGCTCCTGTTGTTCAGAGAGCTACCTGGGGATCTGAATATGCCAACTTTACTTGCAGCGCTACTTGCTGCTGAATTTGGGTACTGCAGTTGCTGCAGTAAACAATAACAATGCACCATATACAATACCATTGCACAGCAGGTAAGTATAACATTTTTTTCACATTTTTTTTTTTTTTTTTTATAATGCATTTGCAATAACTTTTAAAATCACCTACAATAACCACTGATACAAGAGGATGATTTTCTACTGACCACCAATATAAGGATTACATGTACATTCATCACTAATGTCAGCACACATCAAACTTTTCTATACCTGCATTTCTATTTTCTCATTATTACAAATGTTTTTGATAACAAAGATCCCAATAAGTGTATATTAATTAGTTTGTGTGAAAGGTATAGCATCTACAGATGATGGTATATATACTGGAATTTACACAGCTGTGACGCTATACTGGCAATGGTGGTGAACAGTGACTTATAGTGGGGCTGTGATAGTGTGGCGGGCAATCTGATGCTAACAAACCCTCGTTAGGAGGTACACTAACTGACTATGACATCAATAGTGACGCTAATAGAGTGATCAGATATAATACTGTACACTGTATTATTGACACTAGAGGGGAAGTGGTTAAAGTATAACAAAAGGCAAAACTTTTTTTTATGTTTTAGAGTGGAGATGGATTAGATCACCTGTCAGGTTTTTATTGCTGTCTGTGCCCCCGTTAGGTAGATTGACCCTCTCTATTTGTCCTTTTTACCCTTATCATTAAAGGTGAAAGTAAAAGAAAATCCCACATTTTGGGTTGTCCCTGGAAAAGTAATAGAGGGGAAATCTTAAAATGGGGACTCTAGGTCTGGTGACCTGGGGGCGAAGGGATTCCCTTAATTTTTCCTCTCACTTCCTGTTTGACTATGGGACAGGAAGTGAAGGGAAATCTCCCCAATGGGAAAAAAAAAATCTCCCTTGCTCTATCCAAAATTAAAAAAAGTTTTGCCTGTAGTTCTACTTTAACCCCTTCCCGCCGGCGCCTCCTGGCCCTTTAAGAGTTTCAGAAGCCGGGACGGGCGGGGTTTAGGGATCATGTGACCGCCGTCACGCGTCATCATGGTGGTCACATGATCGGGAAAGTTCCCGACCGAAAGAACAGACCGGGACCTTTCCGTGAGTACCGGACATGTGTGCTGGGAGCGTGCAGGGTGTGCACTCTCAGCACATGTTTTTTGTTAATTGCACACAAATGTGCGGCCGCTCGGCGTCTAGGCCCAGACGACGGGAGGCCGCACATTTGTGTGCTGCCGGTGTGAAGAGGTTAACATCAAGGGGCAATCAAGGTTAACTGTGTGCCTAACAAGTGTATTGTGTATAATATGTGTTGCTTTTACTAATAGATCTGACTGCTTTTTCTCCCTGCTTTGCAAGGAGAAGAAACAGCCAGATCGTTGATCTACATACAGAGCTCTGTGTGTATATAAACTGTGATTGGCTACAGCCGATCAGCAGGTCTCAGCCATAAATCATTGGCTGGGACCTGCTGACAAAATACCAATGTAGCCAGTGGCAGCATGGGTTAGCATGCGCACGGCCCAAACCCTGAACATGTACGTGATCCAGGCTGCCCGTGCCACCCGCAGTAAATGTACTGTGGGTAGGAGAGAATCAGTAATTCAGTTACAATATGCATTGTGTACCACTTGTATATATGATACAAAAGTGGAGTTACCCTTTAAGGATAACGATGACAGTTCTGGAACTTGCACTTGAAAAATAAGTCCGCAGCTCTTCTGCATTTATCCTGAGAGTGTCCTTTAAAAGCAGGTAGCTTGGGGTGATTGTGCATACTTGTTTTACCCTTTTATGTGGTTCTAAAGCCTAAACATTTTTTACCTTTAATGCATTTCCTAATGGGTTAAAAATGTTTAGGTAGCAGTATCACCCCTTCACGCCCTTTACGTCCTCACCTGATCCAGCTCTGTACCTGTCTGTAGTCTCTCCCCTCTCACCACTCTCCCAGACTTTGCTGAGGTAATGGGAGCCATTGGCTCTCACTGCTATCAATCAAGTCCAGGCAGCGCAGCTCAGGAGAGGGCCTGCGTGTATGCCCCCCATAACAAGTGGCTTGTTATGGAGAAGCACCTAGAGAAGGAGGAGCTGATAACACCAGCTTGGGACCCCAGAGGAGGAGATCCAGGGCTGGTCTGTGCAATTCTGAAATTCTGCTCAGATTGTAGGAAGTCGGAGCAGAAGTGGGAGCTGGTACCTATAAAAACTAGGTTCCTGCCCCCTACCCCCCAAAAAAAATTTAATGTGCCAAAAGTAAAAGCGGGGGGTGGGAGGAAGAACAATGTAACTTCCCCTTTCCGGTGAAGTTTTGGTTTAAAGTGTATCTAAAGCCAAAACTGCTTCTTGTTTTAGATCAGTGGTTCTCAGCTTTCCTAATGCCGCGACCCTTTAATACAGTTCCTCATGTTGTGGTGACCCCCAACCATAAAATTATTTTCGTTGCTACTTCATAACTGTAATTTTGCAGTGGGAGGAGTAATGCCACATCATTGGTGTCAGTGAGAGGAGTAGTGTCCCATCGTTGGTATCAGTGGGAGGAATAGTGTCCCATCGTTGGTGTCAGTGAGAGGAGTAGTGTCCCATCGTTGGTATCAGTGGGAGGAATAGTGTTCCATCGTTTGTATCAGTGGGAGGAATAGTGCCCCATCATTGGTGTCAGTGGGAGGAATAGTGCCACATTGTTGGTGTCAGTGGGAGGAATAGTGCCCCATCATTGGTGTCCGTGTGGGAGGAATAGTGCCCTATCATTGGTGTAAGTGGGGGGGGGAATAGTGCCCCATCATTGATACTAGTATGGGGGGGAATTGTGCCCCATCATTGGTGTCAGTGGGGGGGATAGTGCCCCATCGTTGGTGTCAGTGGGGGGAGGAATAGTTCCCCATCGTTGGTGTCAGTGGGGGGGGAAGTAAATAGTGCCCCATCATTGGTGTCAGTGGGAGGAATAGTGCCCCATCATTCGTATTAGTGACACCAATGATGGGGCACTATTCCTCCCACTGACACCAATGATACTTACCTTGCTGACTCCTGCTCCAGCCTGGGCTCGCTCCCTCCCTCTCCCATCTACAGCCAGCATACCTGGCTGCAGCAGCACCATCTGCACGCTACAGACACTTACCTGTCAGCTGTCTTCCTTCTCCGGCAGCTCCCTCGCTTGATCTTCTTTGATCTTCGTGCTGCTGCTTGGCTCCTCCTCCTAGCTGGTGATTGGCCGCCTGTGTGCCTCTCCTGAGCTACTGTTCCGGCGGCCAATCACTGGTGAGGAGGCGGAGCTGTTGAGTGATCCCGGGGATGTGGCCAGATGACAGGGGCGGCATGTCATCCCGCATCCACATCGCGGTCCAGGGAAATGTGGACGTATCTGCATGTGGGCGGACCCGCCTGGAGACTGATAGAGGAGCGGTGTCTCGGTTCCTAAGACCATCGGAAATATGTGTTTTCCGATGGTCTTAGAAGACCCCTGTGAAAGGGCTGTTCGACCCCCAAAGGGGTCGCGACCCACAGGTTGAGAACCGCTGTTTTAGATAGATTGGTGAGGGGTTATAACAGCGGTCAGATTTTAATCGATATCCCACTGGAGAAATTCATCCTTTTTTTAATTACATTGGTAACCATTGTCACCTAAATTGAAATAAGATCTAAAAATATTAGGTTGTTGCTAGAAAAGGAATAGAGAAGTTTTCTAATGAGTACACTTGTTCCAGAGACAACTAGGGAGGGGATTTCTTCACTTTGGAGAGGTTTTTCTATTCCCTTTTCTGTTTACAGGACAAGAAATTAAGAGAAATGCCCACAGTAGGGACCGAATGATTAAAAAAAAACTGACAAGGGTTCTAACCATCCCTTATGATGGCCAAAATGAAAAATAAATGTTTTGACTTTATATATACTTGAGGAATATTAAAATCCATAAGGTATGTGTGTGTGGTTCATCAGCCCTAGACTGGCCATTAAGCAACTCTGGCAGATGCCAGAATAATTAGTTTAAAGTAGAACTCCATGTCATTTTTTTTCCCCATGCAGTGGGGCTGTGCCCGCACTGCATGGTAAAACTACTTGTTTGGTCCAGCTGTTTAGGGAAGAGCCCAGCTGTTTAGGGAAGAGACACTTACCCTGTCCTCTGATCCTTCAAAAAATTGCGCTCCCCGGCGTCTAGCGGTGGACTGTTCCTGCTGTCCTCACACCCAGAGCTAGTCTGTGGCCGTGATGATTATTATTATTACACAGTATTTATATAGCGCCAAAGGGTTTGCTCAGCGCTCTACAATAGCAAGGGAGACAATACATGAGACAAAACAGTAACAATACAATACACGAGGGGTTCAAGGGCCCTGCTCTTTCAAGCTCACAATCTAGGAGGGAGGGGAAGTGGTACAGGAGGAAGTGGCTGTGGGGGATGGAGTGGTGGGAGAAGTGGAGGAGATCGGTTGTTAGGTGAGGGTGGGGTAGGATTCCCTGAAGAGATGGGTTTTCAGGGTGCGCCTGAAGGTGAGGAGGGTAGGTGACAGTCTGATGGATTGGGGTAGGGAGTTTAAGAGGATGGGGGAAGTCCTGGAGAAGTCCTGCAGTCAGGCGTGGGAGGAGGAGACCAGGGTGCTAGAGAGTAGGAGGTCCTGTGAGGAGCGAAGGGCACGGGTAGGGTGGTATTTGGGAATCAGGTCAGTTAGGTAGTTTGGGGCAGGGTTGTGAATGGCTTTGTAGGTCAGAGTTAGTAATTTGAATTTGATGCGTTGGGCAATCGGGAGCCAGTGAAGGGATTGGCAGAGGGGGTTGGCAGATGTGGAGGGGTTGGTGAGGTGGATGAGTCTAGCCGCTGAGTTCCGGTGATGATGTCAGGAACAGTCTATTCACAAGACTGTTAGTGTGCAGGGGGGGCAGAAGCTGCAGGGCCGAGGATTGGCAGTAAGTATGTCTTCACTGTTATCACCCCTAGACAAAAATGAGTAGTTAGCCCATAGAGTGCGGGTAAAGCCCCACTGCATGGTTCAAAAAATGTTTTGCCTGGATTTCTGCTTTAACTAAAGTGACATTAGCTGACATGTTCTTGATTTGGCCATTTCAGGGAAGGCCAGAAAGTATCATCAGTCCAGCATAACCACTCTTGGCATGTAAAGCGATCAGTCATGTCTGATCGTCCCTTATCTCTCTTGATATCCCTAAGCCCATCCAGCACTTACTCCATGCACCTCCTCCTTCATAGCCTAACCAAAAATGCTTGCGCGGTCCTTGTGTTCCTGCTTAGTGGAAGATGTAATTCAGGTGGATCATTCCAGGACAACGGCCTGTTTCCAGAGGTCTGAAGTCAGTATGATTGTAAGTCGCGGTGGGTTTATCAGTATCATACAGGCATGTTCTAACTAAAATAGCACAGCTGTCCTAATCTTCTAACCAGGGGCGGACTGACCATTTGGAAACTCGGGCATTGCCCGAGGGCCCGGGGTCAGTAGGGGGCCCCATGAGATGCCCCTGGTACCTTTTTCATAGGCTTTTTTTGAGTTTGGGCAAGGACACAGGGGCCCCATGATCCCCTATTGTCCGGGGGCCCCATGAGTTGTCAGTCCGCCCCTGCTTCTAACACTGCATTGAATGAGTTCATATGTGCCAGTGCTGCTTTTTATTCCCAAACATTAACAACTTAAGACCTATCTCACTGCTCTTGGTTACCTCCAAACTTCTAAAATGCCTAGTGTACAACCATCTGAGCTTCTATCTCACTTAAAACAGCCTTCTTAATACCTTAGAGTTTGGATTTTGCCTTCAACACTCCACAGAAACTGCCCTATTAAAACTAACAATCACTAACAAATTACTAGTAACTAAAACCAATGGCTGCTACTGCCTTCTGGTACCTTTAATACAGTTGACCACCCACTTCTCCTCAAAAAACTCAACTCCCTTGCCCTCCAAGACTTTGCTCTTCCCTGGTTCTCCTCCTACCTGTCTAAAAACTCATTCACTACCACCTACAACTTTATCTCCTTCTATCCTCTTCCTCTTTCCATAGAGGTCCCCCCAAGGCTCTGTCCTTGGACCCCTTCTATTCGTCTACATCTCCTTACCAGTTAATGACCTCCCGTGACTTCCAAAACCTATCTCTATGCTGAAAAAAAACAAATCTATCTGTCTACTCTTTAGCTTGCTCATTCAGTCTCCTCATGCATTACTAATTTATGGACTGACATATTAGTCTGGATGTCACAGCACTTCCTAATACTAAATCTTTCTAAAACCGAGCTTCTCCCCTGACATTTTCTTCTTTTTTTTTTTAATATCAGAAATATGTTTATTGAAAAGCGTTTTTCAAACATTTCCAGAACAAGCAATGAGCAATTTGTCACCCGGATCACATACAAACTAAAACCCATCTGTAAGTCTGAACATGTCCTATTACACAAAAAATGCAGAACTGATATTAGACCAAACATTTATCATACCATAAAGAACGCCCATGTCGACTCACAAAGTACAGCTAGATAACCTTCCAGACATATGATGCAGTATATGTCAGGGGTGTTTGTTATCCTATAGAAGTCTATCCAATACTAGGTCAAGTGGGCTCAAGCTTAGCCGGGGTGTCCAACCAGGGACCCCAGAGGGTCTTATATTTTCAGGAGCAACCCCTGTGTTGGTATATATATTTCTCTAATATAAGAGAGACCCTCATACATTGCAACCATTCCTTCAGGGTAGGGGGAGTCTGATGAGTTACAGTGCCTTAGGAGAACCCTCTGTGCCTGGAATAGGGCTGTAGCCACTGCTTCTCTAGTGTAGACAGACAGGCCATCTAGGATTCCTAATATGCATTGATTGGGTTCAAGTGGAATACAGAGTACATACAATTCCCTCAGAGTAAATATGCAGTTTGGGGCATCTCCATAGAAAGACTTTTTCTTCAAGATCAATAATACAACTATCAGTCTCTCTCCACATGCCAAGAAGCCAGATGTAACCCTGAACTTTGACTTCCCCTTTTAACCCCACATCCAATCACTGTCCAAATCTTGCTGCCTTCACCTCCATAATGTTTCCAAAAAGGCTCCTTCTTAACCAGCACGCTACTAATACACTTCCTTGTTATCTCTTGCCCAACGAACAAAATTCCAAATACTAACAACAAACAAAGCCATCCACAACTCTGCCCTGAGCTACATCACCAACCTCATTTCGCTCCTCCCAAAACCTCCAACTCCAGCCATTCTCAACCAGGGATCTGTAGAACCCTAGGGTTCCTCCCGAGGTTGCTAGGAGTTCCTTGAGCTGTGGTTGATTGACCCCTCATCTTATGGTGCCTGCATAATTTCAGGACCAACACCACTTGGGAAAGCTAGCGGCATAACACCAAATACCTTTTTAACTGTCTGTGAGGGTGGCATTTTGATCACCACTGTAAGGAGGTGTGCTTCCTATCGGCCACCAATCTAAGGGGCATTTTCTCCACTGACCTTCAACATAGGGGACATTTTTCCCACTGGTTCTGACTGATTAACTTTAGCTGGGGTTCCCAAGATTATTTCAAGGGTTCCTCTGGAGTAAAAATGCTGTCCTACTCACTCTCGTTACCTGCTTAGAGTGGTTTTCTCTTTCACCTCCAGGACTTCTCCAGAGCCTCTCCCCTCTTTTGGTCTTTTGGAACTCCATACTCCAATATGTACAGCCATTTCCTACTCTGTCCGCCTTTTAAAAATTCATCTGTTCAGAGAAGCCGAACTTACGTCAGCCAACAACTAAACTTTTATTTTCCTGATTAACTCACCCCCTCACAGTTTTTAGGTTTTGTATCACTTGATGCTCTTTTTTTAGATTGGAAGCTCTCATGAATAGGGCCCTCCTAACCCTCTTATTTTGTATAGTAGCTGTACTGTCTCCCTTTAAATTGAAAAACACTGTGCAAACTGTTGGCGCTATATTAATCCTGTAATATAGTAATAATATATGGGCAGCTCAATAAAACTGGCCATAGGAGTCCAGCTTCGAATTCTGGTCCCTGAGTTTTCCATAGGTTCAGGAATATCATGCTGGGTCTTGTAGTTCAACAGTAGAAGTGGCACCATAAGTTTGCCCAATTCACTGTACGCAACCTAGGAGGGGCCTGGGTATGCCACTACTCGGTTTTTCAGGCTGTGTGTTCCATTCGGGTTGCGTAACAGTAGACAGCGTGCCAGTGTCACGTACCAACATGGCTAAATTAATTATGTGATCCTCAGGGGCCTGTTTAGCATGATGAATGTGTCACAGCCACGGCAAGGCTGTAATCTAATTACAGACGAAAGAGCTACTGAGAGAGAGGGACCTGTGCCAAGTCTCCAATAAAACCTACATGCTGCTTGTCAAAGAAGCTTGCAGTCTATAGCATGTGTACAACAGGCTTTTCAATGAGGCAATGCCCACACACTGCTTGTCTAGAAGGCTTGCAATTTACAGCAAATGTACAACTGTGCCTACACACTGTTACTCAGAAATCTTGCAATCTAAGGCAAGTGTAAAATGATGCGTTCAGTGAGCCCCTACCTACACACTGCTTGTCCAAAAAGCTTGCAATCTATGATGTGTAAAACAGAAATAGTCAATGAGGCCGTGCCTACATATTACTCATTTAGAAGGCTTGCAATCTACAGCAGGAGTACAATTAGGTTACTCATTGAGGCAGTGCCTACCTATTGCTTGTCTGGAAGGCTTGCAATCTACAGCAGGTGTACAATTGGATTACTCAATGAGGCAGGGCCTACCTATTGCTCGTCTAGAAGGCTTGAAATCTACACCAGGTGTACAACTGGATTACTTAGTGAGGCAGGGCCTACCTATTGCTTGTCTGGAAGGCTTGCAATCTACAGCAGGTGTACAATTAGGTTACTCAATGAGGCAGTCCCTACCTACTGCTCGTCTAGAAGGCTTGTAATCTACAGCAGATGTACAATTAGGTTACTCAATGAGGCAGTCCCTACCTACTGCTCGTCTAGAAGGCTTGCAATCTACAGCAGATGTACAATTAGGTTACTCAATGAGGCAGTCCCTACCTACTGCTCGTCTAGAAGGCTTGCAATCTACAGCAGGTGTACAATTAGGTTACTCAATGAGGCAGTCCCTACCTACTGCTCGTCTAGAAGGCTTGCAATCTACAGCAGATGTACAATTAGGTTACTCAATGAGGCAGTCCCTACCTACTGCTCGTCTAGAAGGCTTGCAATCTACAGCAGGTGTACAATTAGGTTACTCAATGAGGCAGTCCCTACCTACTGCTCATCTAGAAGGCTTGCAATCTGCAGCAGGTGTACAACTGGATTACGCATGAGTCAGTGACTACATATTGCTTGCTTGAAGGGCTTGCAATCTACAGCAGGAATACAATTGGATTAGTCAGTGAGACAGTGCCTACCTATAGCTTGTCTAGAAGGCTTGCAATCTATAACAGGAATACAATTGGATTACTCAATGAGGCAGTGCCTATCTATTGCTCGTCTAAAAGGCTTGCAATCTACAGCTGGTCTACAACTGCATTACGCATGAGTCAGTGACTACATATTGCTTGCTTGAAGGGCTTGCAATCTACAGCAGGAATACAATTGGATTACTCAGTGAGGCAGTACCTACCTATTGCTCATCTAGAAGTCTTGCAATCTACAGCAGGAATACAATTGGATTACTCAGTGAGGCAGTGCCTACCTATTGCTTGTCTGGAAGGCTTGCAATCTACAGCAGGTGTACAACTGGATTAAGCATGAGTCAGTGACTACATATTGCTTGTGTGAAAAGCAATCTACAGCAAGTATACAACCAACGTATTCAATGAAATAGTGCTTTTACAACACTCGCCCAAAAAGCTAGCAATCATCAGCATGTTTACAACATATTTAATAAAAACGGCATTACAGTGACAAAGGATGACATTCAAGTGTTCAGGAATCTTTCACTGATTTGCCGACAAGACCCGGAGACTCATTTGGTTACTATAGGTAGCGTCACTTTGAAAATCACTATTGTCGAAGGGTATTATCATTCACACCGGTTCTCGTTTTTGCCTGTAAGCAGGTGCAGCAGCACAGGCCTGTTCTCTGTATCGGTGCCCAAGGTGCCATTGGAAGCTCAGAGACATGCCCACCCTTCCTGAAGCCGCATGAATTTTTAAAATAGTATGTGGCTGTCAGACACATTGCACTGCGACAAAAACCTGGTGCCATACTGCCAATGGGCAACTTGTATCTACCCAGCTGATGAGGAACTATGGGTCTCGGTGTGCCCTCGTCAGCTGCCGGCAGAATGATAATGTAAAAATGAGCAGATAAGAAGGACTCACCCAACACAAGGTGCCAAGCTTGCAGCATGTTGATGTCAATGTGTGACCACCCTTAGATCAGCGGGCATCTCCCTCTCCCAGGAACGGATGTTCGGCGCCGGACACCAACGTCCTCTCGTTCTTTATTATACCAAGGCTTTCTGCAGGGTGATAGCAAAGGACACAAGGTGGTGAAGGAGCAATGCAGTACCCTTCTGGAAATCCTTACACCCAATGCACTACTCACCTTTAAGGCGCAGTCACTGATTTAGCAGCCAGCGCCAGTCTACAGCAAGGCAGTGCTGGAATGAGGACTGGCATGGCAAAGCGATCGAGCAGCAGAAAATGCTCCTGATCTGGTGAGGGGTTCTAGCTCGGCAATCAGTTGGCTAGCAGTCAGCTCCGATGATATTGATCCAAGATCAGCCTGCAAGGATACAGATTCCTTGGCCGCCGTGCATCAAGAGCGCAGAGAATGGGCACGATTAAGCTGGACAGCTTGGTCTAGGAGATCCGAGGCTATGCTAAGACCCCATCAACCATTCTTGGTCCGTATTGTGTCCACCCACCCTGAGCTGTTTGCTTTATCCCCCCCCTCCTCCTCCCACAGCTGAGAGCCTGGAAGGTCCCCTGAGCACAGGATTCTCTCTGTCTGGTCCCTTGGATGTATAGAAGACATTCACTGACTCACCTCCTCCCTGCGGGGCTGGTGCAGTGGCTGTCTGCAGATCTTCCTCAATGCCTCATGGTCCTACTGCCCGCTGCTGCTTTTGCACCCACCACCTGTTAAAGGGAAACAAAGATCTTTATCTATTTTTTTTTTTTTTTAATATAGTAAATTCAATTGCTATAATCTCATAGAAGCTGTAAAATATCATGTATTTCTAAAAGATGTTTTCAATCTTTTGTAATCTGTGGCTTTCATTAAAGTGTATGTAAACCGTCACCTTGTAAAACAACCTAATCAATTTAAAATAGAAATGAAAGACAAAACATTTGTGTATAGATGTATAAAACATTATAAATATATTTTTTCCAAATTTTTATTAAGTGATCATATAACCTCTGTTCTCCGCTGCATAAGAGCTGAGAGAGGAGAAACAGCAGGACACTGATCTTCCCAGTGAATGGCTGTATGGGGGGGGGGTGTCAAGTCTGATCATTGGAGAGAAGACTAGAGTACTGACCATGCTGTGCTCTCATGTCTAGTGTGGTCAGTTTTTAAAGTGTTACTAAACCCAGGACCCTATACTATATCTGGTCTCCCATAGTAGACAGAACATGGAAATGCTATTATTTTAGTAAATATAAACTGCTAAATGCATTTTCTCATCAGCAGTTAGAGCAGTCTTGTGACTTCTATCAGTGTCCGCCAGGCCTTTTGGCTAGGTGGACCAAATGGGAACCTTGTCCCTGTCAGGAGCTTTGTGCCCCGGGGGATCAGGGTAGAGGTCCATCCCCTTCGGGGGAAGGACAAAGCACACCCCTAAGTGCACTTTTTTGTGTGGTGTTTTGCACTTGCACGTTTTTTGTGAACACTTACGGGTTTTTCGTTTTTTCGCACGTTCGCGGACTAAAAAAAAAAAAAAATCAGTGTCCAGCAGAGCACTGGTCAAAACTTGTAGGAGGAGTTTCATTCTCCCCTGACTGTCCCATGAGGCTGCATAGCCCTTGACCCTCTGTCTGGGCAGCTCTGATTGGCCCTGTGCTGATCACATGGACTCTCCCGAGAAAAAACAACTTTCTAGCAATACACACTAAACTGAGCATGTGCAGGGGGACTCCAAGGGCTCTGTACTATCAGCAGATGGATTGGGGACAGTAGAAGGGGAGGATCAGAGAAGACAGGATCAAACAGCCTTTTTACACAATGCAGAGGATTAACCCCTTAGGTTCCACAGTGAGTATAACAAGCATGATTTACTGCATCTACAGACTGATTGTACTGTTGTGGGTTTAGTAACACTTTAATAGGAAAGCAAAAGGACTGGCAGGAACACCAAGGATTTCACACAAAGGAAGCAATACAAAGAGAACAGGATACTCCTTCATACAAGGAATATAAAATGTTGGGTTTCTTTAACCGCTTCAAGTCCGGACACTTTTACCCCCTTCCTGTCCAGGCCAATTTTCAGCTTTCAGCGCTGTCACACTTTGAATGACAATTGCGCGGTCATGCAACACTGTACCCATATGAATTTTTTTGCATTTTTTTGAGACAGATAAAACTGTATTCTTGCATCCATTGAGAACTACTGTGAGAGCTGTGATTGGTCACAGCTTGTCACATGGTACAAGGCTGTTGTGTATAGCTTTGTACCATGTGACCTCGGTGATCACAGATTTCACACGTAGTAAGCAATGATGTCAGAAGTGACAACTTGCTTACTACTGTTCATGTGATCACTGATTGGCCCGGGGAGGCCAAAAGGGGAGGTTCCGCTTTAAGGACTGCTCCCCATTAAGGATTGGCACCTTTGGGGGCGGGTACCCAAATTTGACAGGTACCCGCTCCCACTTCCAGTCCGATCGCCTAGGCCAGGGGTAGGCAACCTTAGAGCTGCAGGACTACAAGTTCCATCATGCCTCTGCAAGTCATAGCTGTAACTGTCAGTTTTGTAATCTCTGCAATGCCTCATGGGAAATGTAGTTCCACAACAGCTAGAGAGCCACAGGTTGCCTACCCCTGGCCTAGGCGATCGGGAACGGAAGTTGTCCTCCCTCCCTGTAGTCTTTTGGGACACGTGACAGGTGTCAGAAGACTACAGGACCATTCATGAAGCGCAGCACTACTCGCACATGCGCAGTGGGTACCCGGCTGTGAAGCCGCAAGCTATCACAGCCGGGTGCCCACACTGAAGATACCGGCCTCCTGGAATACAAGACGGACGGTGAAAACGAGCTGCGGGGGACACACCACGGGACTGAGGGACAGGTAAGTGAATGTTTTTTAAAAGTCAGCAGCGACAGTTTTTGTAGCTGCTGACTTTTATTTTTTGACAGGGTGAGCGGAACTCCACTTTAAGGCTAGGTTCACATCTGTGCGGGTGGTGCCGCTGCGGATCGGCACGAAAATCTGTGCAGCCGCACCACCTGCGCAGAGAAATGCAGACCCACGGGTGGGTGCCATTGGTTCTAATGGCACGCCGCCCACACTGGAAAACGCAACCGTACTGGGAACCGAGGTTCCCGTGCGGGCTGCGTTTTTCGGAAGAAGTGCAGGGACTGCTTCCCTGCGTGTCACGGGGCACGAGAGTCCATTCAAATGAATAGGCTCTTGTGCCCGCACAAACTGGGGCCCGCACGGCCGCATATATGTGAACCGGGGCTCCGAGAACATGCTGCGGCTTAAAAATATGATATTTTATTGGCATAATAATAACACAGTACAAAAAGCTACATCACCCTCCACGGGACTTCTTTTCCAGCGGAGTCTCACTCATTGGTTCCCATTTTTTGCTACCCTGCAGGGGCATTTAGAGGCAGTAGCCCCTAGAAGCAGCATTAAAAACATCCAGCGTGCATGAGGCTTTAAAATGCCTTTAAAGCCGGTCTTCTTTTATAAAACAGTATTCACTTTTTTCTCATCCTTTTTGAAAATCACAGTATTGAAAATGAAAAGCAGTTGTTAATAACTTACAAAAAATGGCTTCTGTACCATTTATAGAGGTTATATCAGTCTTTTAGGAAAAAGTGATTTTTCTTTGAAGAACCACACAAACATTTTTCATACATAAAAAGCAAAGAGAACTATGGAGCTTTTTAAAAAAATGACTTGAAATTTGACATTTCACTGAATGATGCCGTTTTTTCCTTATTTTCCAGCTGCTTGCTTTTTTGATAGAGGAGCGATATGACAATTGGGGAAGAGCAAACACTGCAGTCAGTAGCACCGAACTTGGTAGAAAAAAGGTGAAAATCCAGCAAAATCGAGAGAGGCTTCCATTTACTGAAGTGTGGTGGACTAAAATGAGACGGCTAAAAGGTAAAACTAGACTCCAGGCATGCAACTAAATACAAAGTTGACTTAAAGAAAAATTCTAGGCATGGCATTTTTTTTACCCCAGTCTGGACCAATGTAACGTTTTATATACCATACCTGTGGAATTCCCTCAAGAACAGCCTTTCTCATCTTTTGTTACCCAGAGGCTAGGGTGTATCTATCCCTTGTGCTGCCCTAGGGAACACTGAAATCAGGCCCAAAATCCCCCAACCAGAAGAAATTGTTGCCTACCCTCCTTTCCCCCTTGGCTGTGACCACCACCAGGGGTGTATCTACCACAAGGCACTTGCCTAGGGCAGCATTTTTCAGGGGGCAGCACCTCCCCCTAGAAGAAGGGATGAAAGGAGCATGTGCACCAGGAGAACCAGGTGGGATCCAAGAGAGGCTGTGGGCTGTTTGATGGTGTATGTAGAGCCTGACTCTCGTTCCCGGGGATGTCCAGAGCTGTGAAGGTGAGTCTCTATCGCTGAAGGGAAGTAGTGGAAGGCTCTCCCAGGTGGGGTGCAGGGGTGTTGTTGGACAATGTCATTCTCTCTCCGTGGAATCGCTATTCAGTGGCAGTTGACAGGTGGCTGGTGACAGGCGAGATAGAAGACCATTTTTTTTTAACCCTCAAAAGCCAAACCTTTGTGCTGTAAGGTTGCAGGGCGGTTGTGTCATGGCCCTACTAACTTGAATGTGTCATGTTTGGTGACAGTACTTAACACCGAATGTGAAGAATGGTTTCATTTTTGGGGGGTTGTGTTGAAGGGGGGGTCATGTTGATCAGTGTCCGTGGGTACAGACAATTTTTGTGTTGCCTAGGGCAGCACAAAACCTAAATACACCACTGACCACCAACAACCCCACCCGCTGTGGGATCTCTTGTGTTTGCATTAAGCGCTGTCTGAGCTCTGAGTGAAGAGCGGCTCCAGAGGTAGAGGACATGAAGGATGTGTCCTCCTCAACCCCAACCACCACAATGGCTTGCTCCTGCTGTGGACAGGTGAATCTGTCCGGAGTGCAGAGGCAGGAGCGGGAACCTGTAGGACAGTAGTTCTCAACCTGTGGGTTGCGACCCCTTTGGGGGTCGAACGACCCTTTCACAGGGGTCACCTAAGACCATCGGAAAACACATATAGTATACTGTGTTGAAAGCAGCTGCTGTGTTGAAAGCAGCGGCTGTGTTGAAAGCAGCTACTGTGTTGAAAGCAGCTACTGTGTTGAAAGCAGCTACTGTGTTGAAAGCAGCTACTGTGTTGAAAGCAGCTACTGTGTAGAAAGCAGCTACTGTGTTGAAAGCAGCTACTGTGTTGAAAGCAGCTACTCTGTTGAAAGCAGCTATTTTGTAGAAAGCAGCTACTGTGTTGAAAGCAGCTACTGTGTTGAAAGCAGCTACTGTATTGAAAGCAGCAGTATTGGAGGTAAAACAACACTTCATGAATTATAATTACTGGGTAATTAATTATAGGGTTGGGGGTCACCACAACATGAGGAACTGTATTAAAGGGTCACGGCATTACGAAGGTTGAGAACCACTGCTGTAGGAGAATCGGGGGGGTGTGGGGAGCAGGGAGCTTGGATGAGCTTGTTAGGGAAGCCACTGCACCCCCTGAAAGTTGCCTTCTAAGGCCAACGCATGGATTGCCTTAAATACGCCGCAGCCCAGAGGAACCCCTAAAATAATTTTCATGTCTTGAGAAACCCTTATTAAAACCAATTCATTGGTGGTCAGTGTTGAAAATGCCTCCTACACTGGTGGTCAATCTAAAGAATGCCCCTCTTACAGACAGCTAAAAGATCATTGGTGCCATGTTTCTGATTTTGCCAGGTGCCATTGATCCTTAGACAATGCAGGAACCATCATATAGGAGGTCAACCAGCCACAGCTCAAGGAACCCCTAACAACCTGTGGAAGAACTCAAGGGTTCGATGGAACCCTTGTTGAGAATGGCTGATCTTAAAGCTGGAAATCTCTGTAATAGACACCGCTACTCCAGTCATCTCCACTAGCTTCCGGGTACTGCGCCGAGTGGCTACCCTACTGCTTTATGAACATGAAGGTTGGCTGACATTCAGAGAATGCTATGCATTTTCTCAATGAATGTAAAGAATTCTCTTAGTGGACGAGGTGGACATTACATCACCTCTCCCCTTGTCCATTCAGATTGCAGTAAATATAAACTGCTAAATACCTTTACACCCGCAGCGGTTTGCATGAACGGGGTGCGATTCTGATGCGGTGCGGAATTCACACCGAGAACGCTGCAAATTCCGCACCGCATCAGTGTGAACCAGGGCTTAGTGATCTGTCCAGCCTAAGATGATGTAATCAGTCTGCTGCAGGCAGGATGGGGCATTTCCTCAGTCTCCTCCCCCCCAGTGATTACATTGCAACATTGTAACTTTGTATCAAGCCACAAGGTGAGAGGTTGCAGACCTTTGTGAACACAACCAAGAATTGCACAGGCCCAGGATATACATGGCTGTGTCATCTCTGAGCCGGAATCGAAGTCCCGGGATCAGGGGCGGACTGACCATTTGGAAACTCGGGCACTGCCCGAGGGCCCAGGGTCAGTAGTGGGCCCCATGAGATGCCCCTTTTTCATAGGCTTTTTTGTGTTTGGGCAAGGACACAGGGGCCCTATGATCCCCTATTGCCCGGGAGCCCCATGAGTTGTCAGTCCGCCCCTGCCCGGGATTAGATGCTGGCCAAAGATGGTGCCGTCCTTCCGGAGAAGAAAAAAAAAAAGCATTTCTTTTGAGCTCAGCTATAATTCCGTTTACAGTTACAAATGCATCAGGCAATTGTATTTGCTGTAACAATGAGCAATGGAGTACTGAAGAACACCAAAAGCTGTGGCATTCTGTAGAATGGACAGAAATAAAAGGAAATTAGAAAAATTGGCGAAAGTTACGCATCTTAAAGAGGGACATTTGTGAGTGACAGCGCAGTCAGACTGCAAGACAGCATTCGCCGCCAGCAGATGCCACACTGATCTGATTTAGCAAATCTCTGTTGTAGTTCACCTCTAATTATCCATCTGTTATTTTGTATCTTTACCGAGCTTAACCCACTCATCAGTCTGCCAGGCTGGCGTCAGACATCAACTGTCGTCCCTACAGTCCTCCCATCATGCCGCTCTCCACAGATCCCTGTCTGGAGGTCCATGTAGGGCTCTCTGTAATTAATTCTGCAACAAATTCTCTGCCCATTAAAAACAAAAAAAAAAACAGTACACTTTCTAAGAAGTGCGGGGAACCTTTTGTACTTCCATTAACCTCCCTAGCGGTCTGATTATGTCCATATTTCTGTGCTCAAAGCGGTACATTTTTTTGCATGGAAATATGTCTTTTTTTATTGTAGGTTGTAATTTTTAGGAATAACTCACTGAAATCTGTCCGAACAAGAGTCTAGTAATCATCCCGGGTATGATAAAATTTGAAACACGAAATCATAAATTATAATTTAATAATCTTAACAAATATAATAATTTTAATGCAATAATCAAACCAAAAACACTGAAATGTGAAATATAGTGCCAAGTTCGCACAATAACTCACTGAAATCTGTCCGAACAAGAGTCTAGTAAACATCCCGGGGAGAATAAAACGTGAAATACAAAATCATAATCATAAAAGATAATAAATTTAATTCAAAAATATAATCAAACCAAAAACACCGAAATGTGAAATATAGCGCCAAGTTCGCACATCGCTGAGCAAAGTCGCAGAATCGTTTTCAGTGTCTGATGAGGAATTTCCCCCACGAATCATTATCATTCAATTCTGCAAGTGGTTCTGATTTACTATCGCTGTTCTCTAGCCGGTCTAAAACTGCTTTTGATGTAAAGGGACGCTTTTTGGATGCCATGGACGTTTCTCTGTTTCCAGGCAGAAAAAACAGTAAAAATGCAGGCAGGGCGCCGGACAAAGCACTAGGGACACAATGTATGTGAAATGGTTTGATACAGGAATGGAATACTATGTGATTTTAGTGTATTTAATGAATGTCACTTTTTAAAATTTTTTAATTTCCCGCCAGTTCTGTCCCCCGTACGTCCCGGCGTCGCAGGGAACGGAACCCAGAAGACGGATGCCGGCATCAGCCAAAGGACATTGCCAGGGACACTGCAGGGGGGACGAGGTAAGTGATCGAGGGATCCCGGAGCAACGCTGCAGGATAATCCCGATTGTAGCTTGGGGTTACCGCTTGTGGTACTGAAAGTTTACCCTGAGCTACACTCGGGAATACCGCCAGGGGGGTTAAGATCTCATACACACAGAGTGTTTGCCCAGCTCCCCTGAATGCCTCTTCTGGCAGAAGAAAAGCAGCTTAAGTAAAAAAAAAAACCCCACAAATAAAGCCACATTTTCTAACGCATTTCCCCTAGTTTCACACCTAAGAGTTTCAGCTTTTTGCAGAAACACTTCCCCCATCCTCTGGAACTCTCTACCCCAAACTTATCAGACTATCGCCTACCCTGCTCACTTTTAGGCGATCTCTGAAAACCTATCTCTTCAGGGAAGCCTATCCTGCCCTCAGCTAATAATGGGCAGCACAGTGGCTAAATGGTTAGCACTTCTGCCTGGCAGCACTAGGGTCGCCAGTTTGAATCCCAACCACGGCACCACCTGCCTGGAGTTTGCATGTTCTCCCTGTGCGGGTTTCCTCCCACACTCCAAAGACATGCTGGTAGGTGAATTGGCTCCTGTCTAAATTGTCCCTAGTATGTGTATGTATGAATGTGAGTTAGGGACTTTAGATTGTACACCCCTTGAGGGTTAAGGACTGATGTGAATGTACAATATATATGTAAAGCGCTGCGTAAAATTGATGGCGCTATATAAGTACCTGAAATAATGAATGGAATCTTATCTTCCTCCTACCAGTCCATCCCCCACAGTTATTACCTTTTGTACCACTAGCCCCTCCCTCTTAGATTGTAAGCTCCCAGGATCAGGCCCTCCTATCCCTCTTGTATTGAACTGTATTGTTGCTGTATTTTCTCCCGTTATATTGTAAAGTGCTGAGCAAACTGTTGTCGCCATAAATCCTGTATAATAATATATAAATCCTGAATAATAATAACAACAGTCCATTTAACATGACTTCCTATGGGACACGTTCACATCTCCGCGTTTTCACCCTGGGCGATTTTTGGAAAGGATCAGGGACTTTTTTTTAATGCAAAAACTTGCGTTTTTGGTTCTATAGACTTCAATGGAAATGCTGCAGAAAAGCATGTAGTGCGTTTTTGATGTGTTTTAAATCTGCCTAGCAACAAGAAAAAAAAAAAGCAAACCGCATGTGCAAAAATGCAACGGATAAACTGCAAACTGCATAGGTGTGAACCTAGCCTTAGGCACCTCAAGGGTTTGGGAGTTCATTAATTTCATTGGCCAGATTATTAATTTGTTCTGGCCACTGAAATGAATGAATGCCTAAGCGCCAGAACGGGCGGGACTCAGGGGCGGACTGACCATTTGGAAGCTCAGGCACTGCCCGAGGTCATTAGGGGGCCCCATGAGATGCCCCTGGTACCTTTTTCATAGGCTTTTTTGATTTTGGGCAAGGACACAGGGGCCCTATGATCCCCTATTGCCCGGGGGCCCCATGAGTTGTCAGTCCGCCCATGGCGGGACTTCCTTGTACATTCACCTTTGTCCCGCGGTCCTGGTATACAGGGGCTTTGGACCCCCATTACTCTATTCTTTACATGCTAACTTCTAGCTGAGCAGGACCTGCAGCAGTGTGAACAGTCAGGGATTGGCAGGCAAGCCAGTGAGGCTGCCAGCTGCAATGAGAGAGAGCTTGCAACTGTCAGCTCCAACCTGTGATGTCGGGGATGGGCAGGGCCACTTCCTTTGTCAAGCAGACACTGCATACACAAACAGCTGCATTTATACATTGCTGGCCAGGGAAACCGGTGACAAGGCGCAGGACTGAATGAAACAGCTGCATGTGCACCCACAGCGGTGTATAATAAACCTGAATTATACACCGCTGCGGGGGCATATGCAGCAGTTCCAGTTAATCCTTCCCCCTGCCACCTTTTACCCAGTTGGCACTTTATAAATACCATCTTTTTTTCTATGAACGGGTTGTTTTTAAAAGGGGATAGAACCCCCGAAATGCATATCGGCCCCGCCCATCCCCGACATTACAGGTTGGACAGCTGCACTCTCTCTCATTGCAGCCGTACCCCCGCCAGCTTGTTGGCCGATCCCTGACTGTGCTAGATGTTCACACTGCTGCAAGTCCTGCTTGGCTGAACTTATTTGTTATCCATCTGATGCTGTCATTCTTGCCTCGGCTCCTGTATGCTGATAATCAAGGTTTTATAAAGTGTATGTTTAATTGGGGTCTTTGCAGTTTAACTAACTTCTGAACCTTGCACTCGGGACGTAACGCACGCCTGAATCCTTGCACTCGGGACGTAACGCACGCCTGAATCCTGCACTCGGGACGTAACGCACGCCTGAATCCTGCACTCGGGACGTAACGCACGCCTGAATCCTGCACTCGGGACGTAACGCACGCCTGAATCCTGCACTCGGGACGTAACGCACGCCTGAATCCTGCACTCGGGACGTAACGCACGCCTGAATCCTGCACTCGGGACGTAACGCACGCCTGAATCCTGCACTCGGGACGTAACGCACGCCTGAATCCTGCACTCGGGACGTAACGCACGCCTGAATCCTGCACTCGGGACGTAACGCACGCCTGAATCCTGCACTCGGGACGTAACGCACGCCTGAATCCTGCACTCGGGACGTAACGCACGCCTGAATCCTGCACTCGGGACGTAACGCACGCCTGAATCCTGCACTCGGGACGTAACGCACGCCTGAATCCTGCACTCGGGACGTAACGCACGCCTGAATCCTGCACTCGGGACGTAACGCACGCCTGAATCCTGCACGAAATACACTCCTGAATCCTGCACTTGTATGTAACACACTCCTGAATCCTGCAGGGGGGACATCGCGGGAGTGCAGGACAAGGTAAGAGAAGAAGAGATCCCAGAGCAACGCTGCAGTGTATTCCCGAGTGTAGCTCGGGGTTACCGCTTGTGGTGCTGAAACTTTACCCCGAGCTACACTCGGGAATACCGCCAGGGGGGTTAAAGAATCACATTCTTTATCATAATGGTTAGAAAAGGTTGCAAGAATCGATATACAAACACCAAGTAAAGATGCACATTCTACATGATAAACCTAGCACAAGCTCTCTGTGCTACATCACATTGTTTCGTGAAGCCGCATTCACTTCTTCATGAACGCTGCTTCATGAAATGCACAGAAAGCTTGTGCTATAGCATTTATGTATTATGTAGAATTAGCATCTTTAATTGTATACGTCACACTTTGTATATATTGACTTCTTGGAACATTTTTAATATGTCCTTTTTCTAACGCCTATAAGAGTTTTTTTTTTTTTTTTTTTTAACTACAATATAGTGTGCCTCGCAAAGTCCCTTGGGCAATATTTTTTTTGATCACTACTACAAAGATCTTCGCTGTCTTTGTGGTCCTGTGGCAAGCAGCTGTCCTGTTTAGTAAATAAAGTTTCTTGCTCTGCATGGACACCAAAAGAACACTTTGCACTCCTAATCAATGCAAAGCATTTTCTGACTAGATATGAGAGAACCAGTATTAGGTCAAACTATGTAAAATAGTCCATAGCTGAACTTCAGCTTCATCAAGTGTCAGGAGTTGGGTTTAAAGGTTCCCATTTTTATTTTGATGTACAGGGGTTGGCCAAAAAAAAATTAAAGTGGAAAAATGACAAACTTTCAGGTGTGAAAGTGACAATTTTCATGTTAAAAAGCAGAAGTGATGTAACATTCTTTTGCTTCCGCTGTGCAACGAGACACCTAGCTAACAGGTGGGAAGCCTCACTTTTGTCATTCAGCCTGGGTTCATACTTCTGCTGTGTGGCATAACCACATTCCTGTGCAAATCACATGCAAATTCTATACAATGTGATTTGAGCCACACAGGAGGAGCCACACCACGCCGTGACGTCATGCCGCCGGAGCAATGTGGAGCTCCGGCGGCCATCTTAGATCAGATGGTTAGTCTTCACATATTCCTGTCTGCTATTTTATCACCTGCCTTGATGCATCAAAATAAAGTTTATCACACTTACTACACTATGGAAGTACCTTTGTCCCTACCCCTTGGGGGAGCTTTTTAGCCTGCAGACCCACTATACCAGGAATGGACCAGTACTTCCTAGAGCAGCGGTCTGCAACCTTTAAAGACATAAAGAGCCACTTGGACCTGTTTCCGAGAGGGAAAAAAAAAGACTGGGAGCCGCAAAACCATTGCAACATTTAAAACAAATCCGACACTGCATATATTGCAAAAAGCTCTCTGGTCATGAAGGGGGTTTAAGGGCCCAATAAGCAAAGGGTTAATCAGGACCACAATGTATCGTCATAATCACAATCATAGCCTTAGGTCAGTGGTGGGCAACCTTTTTTTTCAACTGAGCCAAATCTCACCAAAACCACGATTGAAATTTATTTTGAGAGCCACATTTTTAAAACTGAAAATAAATCCCCCATATAATAATTCATCCCCCATATTAAGTCCCCAAGTCCCCCCTGTGTCAATTCACTTACCTTTGCTCCACACGTTCCTCTCGCCGTGTTCCCGCGCCGTTCCGGTGTAGCATCAAAATCTGTCTCCTATGAGGATCTGTCCCCCTCGACGTATCTGCGCATGTGCCAGTTTCAGGCATTAGCAGCCAATCGGCGATCTCCGGCACATGCGCAGATACGTCGAGGGGGACAGATCCTCATAGGAGACAGATTTTCATGCTACACCGGTGTTCAGGGCGGACTGTGAGAGGAGCCTAGCGGGAGCCTAGCTCCGCGGGCCGGATTAAAAGGTCCACCGGGCCGTAGTTTGCCCATTGCTGCCCTATTGCCTGTCACCTGGTGGGCAGTGTGCACCGGAGCCGCAGCCAAGGTGAAAAAGAGCCGCGGGTTGCCGACACACGTCCTAGAGGATACTCACACACCCTTAGAGATGCCTACATCTAGTGAACGAAGAGTGTCTTCATCAGCCTCTTAGCATCCAATGTGATGACCCACTATCCCATAAGAGGGAAGAGCATCTCCAAACCAGTTCTCTACCTGACGACATCTGGATTATTATTACAAGGCGCAAATATTATGCGCATCTGGTGAGTGCGCATTGCCTTCTCAGTTTTGCACTGATACCAGGCCCAGTGTCACCATAGCACAAGAAGCATCTTGTTACTATCACCAATTACATTGGGACTTTTTGATATTTTATTTGGTTCACAACATATTTTAGCGCTGCACATGTTAATTGTCAGTTTTAAGGCGTTCTATTGGTTACCTTTCTGTGCATGGTCGCTTTACTTCTATTATCTCTTTGGCGCTCACCATTTCATTTTTATACATTTTGTATGGTTCAAATCGCACCAAAAAGGTGCAGCACTAGAATCATATCGCATGGGTATTCACACCCATGTCATGTTATCCGATTCTGCGAACAGATTTCAGAGTATTAACACCCCCCCCCCCGCAGCGGTTCACATGAACGGGGTGCAATTGTGACGCGGTGCAGGAATTCGCACAGAAACCGGTGAAAATTCCACATAGCATCAGTGTGAACCCGGGCTCACTTCGTGCGCTGCTAGTAATATGGCGTCATGTCAGAGCTTACTGAGCTTCAAAGTGGCAACAACAATTTTCCCTCTTAGCTGATGCCTGGTGACTGAAGTTGCCAATTTTCCGTGTCACGTGGTAGAGTATACAGTTTCCAGGAAAATGTCGTCTGATAACCACAAGCACATCGATATGGTCAACTGACCGAAAGACAAAAAAAGGACATTACTTAGGATTGTGACCCGGAATAAGAAAACTGATGCAAAAGTGACTGCAGAGCTTGATCTCGGTCTTCACAGGACTGAGATTGAGCTTTGCAGTCCGTTTTGCAGAAGTTTTCTTATTCCGGGTCACAATCCCGCACATTGTTTGTCTGTCAGTTGAGCATGTCGACCTCGCTTACGTTCAGACATTTTCTCAGAACCTGTATATGCCTCCATAACCTTTGATACTGAACCTCAACAGCAAATCCCGACACAGCAACTTCAGTCACAGAGGCACCAGCTCAGCGGCACCAACAATTTTCCCTCTTTGAAGCTCAGTAAGCTCTGACATGCCTAATATAAGCACGCACGCAGTGAAGTGAGGCTTTCCACTTGTTAGCTAGGTGTCTCATCACACAGCAGAAGCAAAGGAAGGTTACATCACTTCTGCTTTTGAGAAACATGTCATTTTTCACACCTGCAAATCATGTAACCTACCTTTTATTTGCTAGAGCCGTCAGCATGACCATTCCCTTTAGCGACAGGAAATCAAAGAAACATGAAAACAACTTGTATGAAAACTGCTTGTATTTAACTATACAAAATACATTAAACCACTTTCTAAATCAAATATACAAAAAAAAGGCACAGAATTATATTTTTTTGAATTAAACCACCTGCAAATGCCTAGTTTCCAGGGTACGTAGATGTTCCAAAGATTGTTAAAGTATGAAAAGCTATACAAACATGAGTAGCAACTTCACTATATAACAGTTACAAGCTCGTCGTGCAGGTGAGCTACCATGAAAGGTAGTGAACGAAGCTTGACGCAAGAAAAGAAAGTCCGGCACAGGCATTGTGGGTGCACAGCTCCCCAAACTGCCATACAAATATGGCATAAAAAGCTTTGGATAAGTCAGTCTTGTGATCAGCACACAAAGAAAAGTCCTGCTTTGACCAGTGCCAGCCCACATTTTTGCCTTCGGTTCATTAGCTGGACAAGCAGCCGATTGGCCAGGAGAGATCAGTCCACAGTGAATGGATAAGTAGCAGATTGTCCACGTGCCGCTTTTATTCCGTGGCTCACATGGGCTCAAAACTGCTGTACAATAAGTTTCTTCTTGATGTCGTGTGCGAATCTGTTCATCTTGAACAACTCGCTGTCGTAAAACGCCGAAAGGTTGTGGATGTTAATCTGCCGGGCCTGAAACCAAGATGGGAGAATTTATTAGGAGGGGGGGAAAAACAAAAAACAAAAAAAACCACCAAACAAAAAACCAAATAAAAAAAAAAACAAAAACAAAAATAAAACAAAAAAAATAAAAACCAAAAATGAAACAAAAAAAAATAAAAACCAAAAATGAAACAAAAAAAACAAAAAAAAACCACAAAAAAAAAAAGTCACAAGCAGGTTACAAGTGAGTCTTTATGACTTGTGAGGCTTTGCAGGTCAGCTAACTTTATAATAGGGGCCATTATCGCAACTGATGTGCCGGCTCAGCGAACAAGTCACTCCGAGATGGTCGGCTGTAACCTTTCCATGCTGGTATTGCACTAAGCATCAGCTTTGATTAGATGGAGAATTTCACGAGCCATTTACAATTTGTGAAAACTGCAAAGGTTTGGACTTTGAAATTTTTTTTTTTTTTCTTAACCTCCCTAGCGGTATGATTATTTCAGATTTTTGGTGCTGACAGCGGTACCATTATTTTGCATGGAAATATGTCGTTTTTGTATTGTAAGCTGTAATATTTAGGAATAACTCACTGAAATCTGTCTGAACAAGAGTCTAGTAAACATCCCGGGTAGGATAAAATTTGAAACACAAAATCATAAATTATAATTTAATAAATCATAAAAAATATAATAAATTTAATTCAATAATATAATCAAACCAAAAACACTGAAATTTGAAATATAGCGCCAAGTTCGCACATCACTGAGCAAAGTCGCAAATTTTTTTTCAGTGTCTGATGATGAATTTCCCCCACGAATCATTATCACTCAATTACTGTTCTCTAGCCGGTCTAAAACCGCTTTTGACCTAAAGGGACGCTTTTTGGACGCCATGGACGTTTCTCAGTTTCCAGGCAGAAAGAACAGTCAAAATGCAGGCAGGGGACAGGACAAAGCACTCGGGACAAAATGAATGTGAAATGGTTTGAAACAGCAATGTTTTACTATGTAAAATTCATTTTGAAAAAAATTACATTTTTAAATTTTCAAATTTCCTGCTGGTTCCGCTGCCCGTACGTCCCGACGTCACAGGGACCGGAACACAGAAGCCAGCATCGGCCGGAGATGTCCGGGGACGCTGCAAGGGACACATCGCGGGAGCGAAGGACAAGGTAAGCTCTGCAGGGACTCCCTGAGCAACGCCGCATGGTAAGCCCGAGTGTAGCTCGGGGTTACCACTTTTGGTACTGACATTTTACCCCGAGCTACACTCGGGAATACCGCCAGGGGGGTTTAAAGTGTGCAAAGGTATTCGAATGTTAGGTTTAATTGCTGGGTGGACCCCATTAGGAGGGCTTTGTCTAAAGTGAAAATCCCCAGATTGGCACAATGCAATACGACGTTTTGCCTGAAACTGTATATGCGGTCACAATTTCGATAGGCAAAATAAATTGGCAACTTCAGGAGGCACCAACAATTTGCCCTTTTTAAGCTCCGGAAGCTGACATGACTATTACTAGCAGTGAATGAGGAAAGTGAGGCTTCCCTCTTGTTAACTAGGTGTCTCATCGCACAGCGGAAGCAAAAGATTACATCACTTCCACTTTCAACACGAAACATGTCACTTTAACACCTGCAAATTATGTTTTTCTACTTTTTTGCCAACCCCTGTACATTAAACTGAAAAATGGTAACCTTTTAAACCCCCTTCCCCTGTCAATGTGAAGCATAATCACTTTCATGCCTGAAAATCATGTAGCGTTTCCATTTTTGTCCAACACCTGTTTGTGGCAAATTAAATCTGCTACCCATAGCAAATGGGTTCTCATCTTCAAGGTTCAAGAGCAACATCGAATTGATGTACCAGGGTCACTGGTGGAAGCAAGAACACATTTAAAGGATATGTTCACCTATGGAACATGTTTTACCTGTTTTTAAGGTGGAACATGTAAAACGCTCCTATAGCCGCAGCAGCACTGTAACACCCGACAGAATACGGGGAGAAGTCTCCCTGTACTGTTAGAATTGAAAAACGAGTGGCCGTGCGGGGCTCCGCCCACACGAGCGCATCCCTCACAGTTCTGTGAATGATTGCCTACAAGTCCCAACAGCCTTAGCAGCTGCTTGTAGTTTTCAACGAACTGCCACGGCGCTGTGAAGCGTCGTGGTAGTTAAGTCAACCTTGCGGTCAGCATATCTGCTACGGCAAGCAGATATTGACAGGTCTGCAGGAGGCCTGCATGGCATCAGCAATCTGATCGCTGGTGCAAATGCTTACCAGGCTCCTTTGGACAAAAATAAATGCATTTTTTTTTACCCGTAAAAAAAAAAATGTGTATTTATTATTTTTGTCCAAAAGGTGAAATTATCCTTTAAACTTCTCCCTTACAGACCATGTCCTGACATAAAAGACCTGAGCTATAAAGGCTTCATATCTATTTAACCAATAAAAGACATAACTATTGATTTCAGACAGAATAGGGCAAGTGTGGTTTTCTACTGCCACTTTAGCTTTTTTTCTTTTTGGCAATTGGATAGATGTGCAGTTTATGAAATCTGAAGTTTAGACACTAGATCAGTAATGGGCAAACTACGGCCCGGCGGACCTTTTAATCCGGCCCGCGGAGCTAGGATCCTCTCACAGTCCGCCCTGAAGACCGATGTAGCATGAAAATCTGTCTCCTATGAGGATCTGTCCCCCTCGACGTATCTGCGCATGTGCCGGAGATCGCCGATCTGCTGCTAATGCCTGAAACTGGCACATGCGCAGATACGTCGAGGGGGACAGATCCTCATAGGAGACAGATTTTCATGCTACACCGGAACGGCGCGGGAACACGAGAGGAACGCGCGGAGCAAAGGTAAGTGAATTGACACAGGGGGGACTTGGGGACTTAATATGAGGGATGAATTAATATGGGGAATGAATTACTATAGGGGGGATGAATTACTATAGGGGGGATTAATTACTATAGGGGGGATTAATTACTATAGGGGGGATTAATTACTATAGGGGGGATTAATTACTATAGGGGGGATTAATTACTATAGGGGGAATTACTATGGGGGAATATTACTATACTTACTATGGATGACACATACACATCATTCATCTACTCTTGGTCCGGCCCCCGGGTCCAATATATGAACCCATTGCGGCCCTCAAGTCAAAAAGTTTGCCCACCCCTGCACTAGATAATGGGTGTGGAAGTTTGAAACACCCCCCGAGCTTACCTTATCCACAAGATCTTTCTCGGACACTTCAATGGTGTCTTGCTGAGCACCATAGCGGTTCCTCTGGTACGTCACCTGTTCTGCCACCAACTGTTTGAGTATGAAGAGTAGCAACTCATTGTTGTCTCTTCTGAATGCCAGGTACCGGGCAAAGGTCTGATCCAGAAGAAAAAGAAAAGAAAGAAAAAAGAAAAAAAAAAAAAGTTAGTTCAAGCATCTGCCACACTTCAAAGCCCAGGAAGGTGACCCAATGTATTGTTTCCTTGCAGCCTCTTGCATCACCTCTCCACCTGCTTACCGTTCAGTGAATCCACTCCATCTTTAACCAGTTAGCAGATCCAGAAAGCAATTAAGTGATTTTCTGACATGAGCAGCATGGTCGGGTGTACAAGTTACAAAACTGGCTGTACAGGTCTACAAGTCTTAGCAGGTCAACCAGCAAGTATGCAGTGCAATAAGCAATTATCCTAGTTCTGCCGACGCAGGGTCCGGGGGAGAGCCGACGCAGGGTCCGGGGGGAGAGCCGACGCAGCCGACGCAGGGTCCGGGGGGAGAGCCGACGCAGGGTCCGGGGGGAGAGCCGACGCAGGGTCCGGGGGGAGAGCCGACGCAGGGTCCGGGGGGAGAGCCGACGCAGGGTCCGGGGGGAGAGCCGACGCAGGGTCCGGGGGGAGAGCCGACGCAGGGTCCGGGGGGAGAGCCGACGCAGGGTCCGGGGGGAGAGCCGACGCAGGGTCCGGGGGGAGAGCCGACGCAGGGTCCGGGGGGAGAGCCGACGCAGGGTCCGGGGGGAGAGCCGACGCAGGGTCCGGGGGGAGAGCCGACGCAGGGTCCGGGGGGAGAGCCGACGCAGGGTCCGGGGGGAGAGCCGACGCAGGGTCCGGGGGGAGAGCCGACGCAGGGTCCGGGGGGAGAGCCGACGCAGGGTCCGGGGGGAGAGCCGACGCAGGGTCCGGGGGGAGAGCCGACGCAGGGTCCGGGGGGAGAGCCGACGCAGGGTCCGGGGGGAGAGCCGACGCAGGGTCCGGGGGGAGAGCCGACGCAGGGTCCGGGGGGAGAGCCGACGCAGGGTCCGGGGGGAGAGCCGACGCAGGGTCCGGGGGGAGAGCCGACGCAGGGTCCGGGGGGAGAGCCGACGCAGGGTCCGGGGGGAGAGCCGACGCAGGGTCCGGGGGGAGAGCCGACGCAGGGTCCGGGGGGAGAGCCGACGCAGGGTCCGGGGGGAGAGCCGACGCAGGGTCCGGGGGGAGAGCCGACGCAGGGTCCGGGGGGAGAGCCGACGCAGCGTCCGGGGGGAGAGCCGACGCAGCGTCCGGGGGGAGAGCCGACGCAGCGTCCGGGGGAGAGCCGACGCAGGGTCCGGGGGAGAGCCGACGCAGGGTCCGGGGGAGAGCCGACGCAGCCGACGCAGGGTCCGGGGGAGAGCGGACGCAGCCGACGCAGGGTCCGGGGGAGAGCGGACGCAGCCGACGCAGGGTCCGGGGGAGAGCGGACGCAGCCGACGCAGGGTCCGGGGGAGAGCGGACGCAGCCGACGCAGGGTCCGGGGGAGAGCGGACGCAGCCGACGCAGGGTCCGGGGGAGAGCGGACGCAGCCGACGCAGGGTCCGGGGGAGAGCGGACGCAGCCGACGCAGGGTCCGGGGGAGAGCGGACGCAGCCGACGCAGGGTCCGGGGGAGAGCGGACGCAGCCGACGCAGGGTCCGGGGGAGAGCGGACGCAGCCGACGCAGGGTCCGGGGGAGAGCGGACGCAGCCGACGCAGGGTCCGGGGGAGAGCGGACGCAGCCGACGCAGGGTCCGGGGGAGAGCGGACGCAGCCGACGCAGGGTCCGGGGGAGAGCGGACGCAGCCGACGCAGGGTCCGGGGGAGAGCGGACGCAGCCGACGCAGGGTCCGGGGGAGAGCGGACGCAGCCGACGCAGGGTCCGGGGGAGAGCGGACTCAGCCGACTCAGGGTCCGGGGGAGAGCGGACATAGCCGACGCAGGGTCCAGGGAGAGCGGACATAGCGATGCAGGGTACGGGATTTAGGAACACTAAGTGAAATACAAGCATTTGGTTAGGAGTCACTGCACTGCCTTCTAAAATGGGCAGAAAAAAGTAAATCCATTCAAATGCCACAGCTGTAACTCCTCACCATCTTCAGTAAAAGCTTTCCACCAGCAAAAATGTTCCACCAGTTTTGCAGTGTGGAAGGGTAATTACCCACCAGGTTTTAAATGAGGTGCAGGTCCGCACTGGCATTTGCTTTTTTGTCCAGGCGACCACCATAGTAAAAAAGCATAGAAAATCCAAAACGGAGTTGTCACCAGAACAGGTTGTGGGGGGGGATGGAAGTCTTCCAAATGGGATGCCTAATGCAGTGACAATTTTCTTTTTCCCAGAATTACCAACTACAACATTTAAAAGCCATTTAAGGGAGGGACTAAGGCCAAGTTCACACTAGCTTTGTTAGCAGGCATTAGATGTTTGGGAAACTGTTTTAACGCTCCTCAAAGGCTTATGAAAATTCTACACATGGCAGCACACAGTGCTGTTCACACCGAAGCATTAGCATCACGGTAAAATAAGACGCCCCATGTCAAGTCAGGAGGAGTTTAAGCCTCCCATTCAAGTTTATGATGACGCTTCTCATACACAACTGTGGCCCTCCAGCTGTTGGTGAACTACAAGTCCCATCATGCCTCTGCCTTTGGGAGTCATGCTTGTAACTGTCAGTTTTGCAATGCCTCATGGGACTTGTAATTCAACAGCTGGAGGGCCACAGTTGCCCACCCCTGGCATAGGGTGTTTGGAGAGCACCTGAGGAGTGTTAAAAACGCTTCCCAAATGCCTGTCAAACACTATAGGGGTGTTTGGCAAGACTTAGAAATTAGTCAAGTGTGAATGAGCCCTTAGGAAGCGGTATTTACCAAAGCGCAAAATCGAAAAGTCATGGTCTCACCTTGCGCATGCTTCTCATGACACTGAACTTCTGTGTATCGATAAAGCTTTCCAGCATAACTCTAATAGCCATATTGACATCGTCCTCTACAACATAGTCCCGCAGGTGCATGCGTGCGTGTGCTTCCGCCATGCGGATCATGGATTCAATGTGTCGCACAGTGATGGGGATACTGCCGGTGGCCTGTTGGAAAAGAAAGTCTATGAATTGGAGTAACACACACTATGTAAGCAATGCCAAGTGTACTTTGCAAACAGGCTATTAGAAGCTCAAAACAAAAAAAAACCAAAAAAAGAAAAAAAAAAAAAAACCACCACCGAAAAACCAAAAAAAAGAAAAACCACCGAAAAACCAAAAAAAGAAAAACCACCGAAAAACCAAAAAAAGAAAAACCACCGAAAAACCAAAAAAAGAAAAAACACCGAAAAAAAAGAAAAACACCGAAAAACCAAAACAGAAAAACTACCCCAAAACCAAACAGAAAAACCACCCCAAAACCAAAAAAAAACAAAAGGATAAAACGTAGACCAAATAATGGAACAGAGCACAATAGAAGCAACAGAAGAGTCCAGAGTTCTAAGAGAATGGAACAGAGCTCCATCTAAAAAAAAAAACAAAAAAAAACAAAAAACCTAGCACACCCCCCCCCCCCCCCCCCACCTCCCACAATAGAGTAAGGTAGCTCCATCTAGCGGATGTAGAGCAGCTGAATGACATTCTAAATGGAAGGCTGCATCAGGAGCACAAGAGCTGTCACAATCACATTATCAAAATAAGGAACGGAGCACCATCTAGTGGAAGCACAGCAGTATACAACACAGCACTGCTTATGTGGTTACATGGAAATATATACAGTACTAATTTTACACATTAAATTGACACGAGACTGGCTTAAAGAAAATATCTAAGTATATAAATTTAAAAAAACGCCCATTTCTTTTGGCCTCCTTTAAATTCCTTTTGCTGCTGTGATCCGACTTCCCGTTAGAGGGTGGCCACCTTCATTCTCCATGGTCCCACTGTATGTAGGAACATAGCCACTCTCTCTCGCTCGCTCCCAAAATAGGACTTTGGGATTAGTAGTGTGCGTAGAGTAGTGCACCATGCAATGCTCATTCTAAAAGAACGAAGTGAAGGGGGGAAAGAAGAGGTCTGGGAGAACAGAAGGTGCTTACAAGGAGGCAGAAGAATAGCAAGGAAGAAATTCCTTAACCGGTTCTGCACCGTCCTATAGAAGAAATACTGCTACAGGGCAGCACGGGTGCGCAAAATCCAGTATATATACCAAATTTTGCATTTACGGGTAGGGGGCGTGCGCCATGGCTGTCAATCACCGGATCCTGGCCGGCGATTGCCGAGTATCTCCGACGGGGAGAGAGTCCCGTGTATAACAAACACACATCTCTCCCGTCAGCCTCTGCACACTGCTTTGTATGGCTCTGTATAGCACAGCCATACAAAGCAGTGTGTTTACAGTGAAGCGCACACAGCCAACATTGAAAACACAGCAGTTAACCCTTTGATCACCGCAAATGTTAACCACTTCCTGCCCAGTGCCATTAGTACAGTGTCAGTGATTTTTATTAGCACTGATCACTGTATTGGGGTCAGAGGATGTCAGTGACACCAAGTCAGTTCCCCCCAGTGTCAAAATGCCCGCTGCAGTCCCACTATAAGTTGCTGATCGCCGCTATTACTAGTACAAAAAAAATAAATAAAAAAATTCCAGTATCTATACCGCCATAACATTCACGTAAACTAACTTGCATGTATTGGGATTTTTTTTTTGTTTAAGCAAAGACATGTAGCAGAATATTTTTTTTTTTTTACTGGACATGTTTAATAGCAAAAAATGTTCTCAAAATTGTCTGTTTATAGCGCAAAATAAAGAATGCACAGGCAATTAAATAACACCGAAAAGAAAGATCTATTTGGGGGGGGGGGGGGGGGGGGATGCAAAATTTCATTTGGGTGCAGTGTGACTGCACAATTGTCAGTTAAAGTAGCGCAGCTCGGTATCGCAAAATAGGGCCTGGTCAGGAAAGGGGGTAAAGCCTCTGGAGGGTAAGTGGTTAATAGATTACAGGGCCATAAGTGTTGGATATGTATGGAAGATTTTTTTGGAGAAGGATATTGTTTAGGAGAAAACTAAAAGGCACTACCTTGCCGAGTGACCCATTCTATCTTGATTGATTACAGCTGCTTAAATAGCACCATCAATTTATGCAGCGCTTTACATATATATTGTACATTCATATCAGTCCCTGCCCTTAAGGAGCGTACAATATAGGGTCCTAACTCACATTCATACATACACATACTAGGGCAATTTAGACCTATTAACCTACTAGTATGTTTTTGGAGTGTGGGAGAAAACTGGAGTACCCAGAGGAAACCCACACTGGCACAGCAAGATAGTGCTGCTAGGTGGAAGTGCTAACCAACGATTCATCCAAATCTCCTTTTATACTTTAGGTATGACTGCTCATCTGTGCTGAACGAAGCACATATACAGATCTAACAGGTCATCACAGCAGGGACAGGTCTTAATCAGCTGCCAAAATCTGAGCAATTAGCATCTGCTATCTCTTTAGAAAATCCTTCCATGTTCTGGGAACCATCTCAAGTAAACAGACTAATATAGATCCTGAAAAGCAGAGAAAGTGCGGGAACAAAAAAAAAAAAAAAAAAAAAAAAAAACACAACACAATCAAAAACACACAAAAACAAATAAAAAAACTCAAACAAAACAAAAACACACAAACAAAAAAAACAAAATCACTTTATCCAAATCAATTACAGCTTCCCTTTATGCCACCATATCCAGTCTACCATATAAAATGAACAGGCCACTGACCATAGACTCTTTCCTGAGGTCACTGTACATCTTGGCCACCTTGTCCTGGTCCATCTGGTTGAGCTTAGGGCGGACTTTTTCTTTAGCATAGATAATGTATTTCTTCAGCACTTCTTGAGGAATTGGCTCCACGCCAAATGTGTTTGGTAGAACAATTTCTTCGGCATCTCCGTTAGCCAGATCTTTGCTGCTTGGGTGATGCTTAATATGGCTGCCAACCACAAACCGTGCCAACATTTCATCCTACAATACAAATCAAATTTAGCAATGATAATTCTCCTCAGTCTAGAAACCATAATCAAAAGCATCTGGTCATAGAAAAAAAAAAAAAAAAAAATGGATCACCAAAATGAAAACAAAAACCTTTTGCCCATTAAAATGTGACCTGCATGCAAAAAGAGGAATTTTGTGATAACTCATGAAGTGCAGGTTTAGGAACCACACCAATGACTATCAGGCCTGGTTCACACCTATGCGTGTTGCAATCTGCTGCTGAGAAAAAAAAAAAAAAAAAGTCCGACTTTATTAAACGCAGCGGCTGAAAACACAGATGTCCCAAAGGAGACCATGTTAAAATGGACTGAAGAGTTTCTGCAAAATGCACTAAAATACGCATAGGTGTGAACCAGGCTTTCGCTCCAATACCGTTGATGGTTAGTCAAGTGAATGACTTGCTGCTAGTCCATCTGCCCAAGGCAAACTTCACAGCCATTGACCCCCAAAGCATATAATCCCCAAAGTACTGACAAGAGAACTGATGGCAATTTGTGTTTGTGAAAACTAGTGTACTTCATCGGGATTGGTTTACATCTTTGAATAGGAAAACGTTTAGGATGGGTTCACACTTGTGCTTTACCACTCCAGCAGCTGTCCATTCCCAGCTGTAGTAGGGATGCAAGGCGGTGTACGATTCGGCGCATCACACTGCTCCCCTTTCGTTTTATACAAACTTTATTTGAAGTGTACAAAATGTAGGTCATTCAAGGAGCTGTACAGCAACAGGATGTGCTACCATACAGTGCCATGCTATTCTTTACAATGGTCTACAATAAAAGCAGCTTTGCACTGTATATCAACAACTTGCAGTGCAGCTTCGGGCTGGGTTGCAGTGTGAATGGGACAATTTTCTGAGTATCCATGCAGTGGCTTGTGTTCTAGCAGCGTGCCAAATTGTAGGTTAACGCAGTAATATGAATTGGCCCTTAATCTGTCAGGTTTTGTGACCCTCCTCTTAGAGACTCACTTCCAGTCACAAGAATTGCCAGAAAAAAAAACAAACAAACTTCTCCAAATGGGGGGGGGGGGGGGGGGGGGAACCCACCTCTGACAGTTGTCACCAGGACCCATTAAAAGATCCCATTTAAAATACTAAAAGGTACATTATACAGGATTTGTATAGCGTCAACAGTTTGCTCAGTGCTTTACAATATAATGGGAGACAATACAGCAACAATACAGTTCAATACAAGAGAGATAGGAGGGCCCTGATCCTGGGAGCTTACAATCTAGGAGGTACATAGAGAATCCCTCTCTCCTAACTTAATAGGTTCATGAGAATTACAGGCAGAGTATGTTTTGTTGAGTATAAAGGATCACTAACCTGCACAGGATCCACTGTGTCCCTCACCACACACAGAATGTCGAATCGAGACACGATGGGCTCTGTCAAGTCAACGTTCTCAGAGAAAGTCAACGATGGGTCGTAACGACCACCTGGAATAAAGAAGGTTTTTATGGAATAGAATTGTTTAAATCAAGAAGCTGGTAAAATAAAAATGACAGGAAAAAAAAAAAAAAAAATTTTCAATGGAGTATAGGGGGATTACCGATTGGGTTAGCAGCAGCAATGACCGTGCAGCGTGCCTGGAGAGATGTGACAATACCAGCCTTTGAGATGGAGATACTCTGCTGCTCCATAGCTTCATGGATACTGGTCCTGTCTTGATCATTCATCTACAAGAGTACACCCAAAAGTGAATACAAAAAAACAAAAAAAAAAACCCCAAAAAAACATCACATTACCCAAAGACAAAAAATGTAAATATTGAGGGTTATGGTTTACACCAACTGCTGCACTACAATGCAGTGGCTGGTGTGCGGTCCGGCTGGATCAACACTCTCAAATTTTACTTTATTGAAATGGCACATTGGCAAATTGGCCATTTCAAAGTTCAATTGGCCGCCGCGTGGTGCGAGGCACTGGATTGCCCCCTATTGTGCCGATAATATAAGTACTGCAAGACAAGGCGTTTTGCCATGGCATGCAGCGAGATGGAGTTGGGATAGCACCCCCAGCAGTCTCACTGCATCTGATGTGAGTGTATCCTATTACACAAGCCTCATTGGAATTTCAGATGAATAAATATTCTGTTTTCACCCGACTAGAGCTATAACTTGCCCCACATGCACGAACCATCATTTGTTCATTGCTTTCCTGCCCTGAAGAATGTAAAAGGTCAAGTTCACCTTTCTGAACATATTTAGGCAACATGCAGTGTCCACCCTGCCTACCCCTAATACTCCCCCATGACAGCAGACAGGGGATCTTCTCCTTGCACTCACTGTCACAATTTGAAAAAAAACAGCATGCAGTGCAGGGCCTCGCCCACACAGTCGCATCAGTTACCTGCAGAGGAATAGACTACAAGTACTGTCAGCCATTGCAGCCGACAGCTTATAGTTCTAAATGAACTGCGAGAGCTCTAGTAGATTGATCTGCCTGTTCTGCGGTAACTGCCTGCCTGTATGGGCAGGCAACTATGCTGAGAGTCTGAAGGAACTCAACATTGCACCAGCAATCTGCTGATCAGGGGTGCAATGCTTTATAGGCTCCTTAGAAGGGGAAAAAAAAAAAACAAAAAAAACAAAAAACCACACAAACCCAAAAAAAAAAAAAAAAAAAAAAACAAACCAAAAAAAAAACAGCACATTGATTTTTTTACAGGTGAACTTATCCTTGGACATACAGAAAGATGTCAGGCATAATTTTTTTTTTAACAAGAGCCCTAGGATTGCCCCTCAATACTGGCAAAGCTGAAGGCAGGTTCTGTCAAACTTAAAATTCTTTGTCTTTGTTGGAGCAGATGACAGCGGCACTCTTTTCTTTTGTCAAGTACAATAGTTTAAAGCCATAAAATCAATCCTCAGTTAAAGAGAAAATTTAACATGGAAGCCATTACTGGTCAAGATCATACTGTGTAACCCCTTAATGAAGGGGGGGGGGGTAAAAAACTCGCTAACCTTGTCAAACTCATCGATTAAGCACACGCCTCTGTCTGCCAGGACCAGAGCACCGGCCTCCAGTGTCCACTCCTTAGTGACAGGATGACGCTGGACGTAGGCCGTCAAACCCACAGCAGAAGCTCCTTGTCCGGTGGTGAAGACCGCTCTGCTGGATACTTTCTCTACATACTTCAGAAACTGGGATTTGGCCGTTCCAGGGTCACCGCACAACAAAACGTTAATGTCCCCTCGGACTTTGTGTTTGCCACCTATAACAGAAACCAGGATGAACAACAATTTATTATTAATAATGTGAAAAGTGTACCTTATGGCCGCTCCAAGCTATAGATGAAAGGAAAATGATCCCCCCACCAGCAAGTGAGAAGAAGGGAGCAGGTGTCAGCCAATACAGGTAAACGGAAGGAAGCTGCTCAACTGACTCCAGGAGTCCAATGTTGTGGAATGACCACAGCCGCTGTTCTAGCCCCAAACTGTCGCGTTTCACCCAGTAGGGAAAAAAAAAAAAAAATGCACCAGCATGGGTGGCCAGAGCGGCAGCTGAAGCCATTCCTCAACACTGGGCTTCTGGGGTCGATTAAATAGCATCCATCCCTCCACTTCAGGTGCCTTAAGAGTGGTTGTAAACCTCAAACATGAAATATGAACAAAAGATATCCCTCTATAGTGTGTACTCGTCTCAATCCAGAGCACTAAGCCCTGGTTCACACTGATGCGGTGCTGAGATCGCAGGGTTTTGTGCATATTCCGCACTGCATCAAAATCGCACCCCATTCAGGTGAACCGCTGCAGGTGTGTATGTTAACAACGCAGAGCGCAGTGCGATGTGCAGAAACAGATCGCATAAGTGTGAATACCCATGCAATCCGATTCTAGTGTAGACCAGAAAAAAAAAAAAAAAAAGGGTCCTGCACGTTTTTGGTGCAGCGCAATTAGAGCCATGCAAAAACGTATGACTCCAATCACACTGCACACAAATCACATGTGATTTGCAAAGGAATGCAGCGCGGTTCCTGTGTGAATCACATGCAATATATACCGCATCGCATATATGTGAACCCAGGTCAAGTGTCATTTCTGTCTGCTGCTATCAGCATGAATCACTTTGGACAAGTTTCCCTGACACTGAGAAAAATGGTGACAGGAGAGAAACCCCTTGCAGATTGACAGCCTCAGCTCTGTTCCTGGGTGAAAAAGGGTCCTTCCCTGCAATAAGCGCTCAGAACTCACTGAGCCCTGCAGAGTGCGACTTCAGCTCTCAGTCCTGTTTTCTGAACACTAAGGCAGGCTTTGAACTGATCTAGAAGAGAAGACTGCAAATTTAACCACTTCATGTCCAGACACTTTTACCCCCTTCCTGTCCAGGCCAAATTTCAGCGCTATCACACTTTGAATGACAATTGCGCGGTCATGCAACACTGTACCCATATGAATTTAGCATTTTTTTTGGAGACAGATAAAACTATTTTGGTGGTATTTATTCACCACTGGGATTTTTTTTTTTTTTTTTGCTATATAAATGACAAAGTCCAAAAATTTTGAAAAAAGTGTTTTTCTTAAAACATTTTGCAAATAATCTCTTCATAAATCTTAGCCAAAATGTATTCAGTTATCTTTTTTTTTTCCTAAAAAGATAACCCAAATTAGTCTAGAACCAAGAATTAAAAAATGTTTTACATTTTTATTTATGGGTTTAACATACTGTCACCTTAGCAGTACAGTGTCAGTGTACTACTTGTGGGGGGTGATTTTTTTTTCTCTCTTTACACCGATTGCTTTTACACCCATAAAGGCTGTAAAAGCAATTTCTCTTCCTCTCTGGCTGAATTCTTGCAGCCATTGAGAAATACTGTCTGATTGGTCACAGCTTGTCACATGGTACAAGGCGGTTGTGAATAGCCCTGTACCATGTGACCTCTGTGATCATTCACAGATTTCACATGTAAGATGTCAGGAAGTTACATCTTGCTTACTACTATTCATGTGAGCACCGATTGGACAATCAGTGATCACATGATCGGGACCTCACACAGAGTCCCGTACAGCGATCCGTGTTCTGGACACAGCAGGCAACGGATCTCCCAGGGAGCATGCAGTGTCCAAAATGGCGGGCACCTACCCCTGTCCAGCCATTTATATACATGGGCCGATTGGAAGTGGTTACAAAAAAAAAAAAAAAAAAAAACCACAACTTATGTAGGAGGATTTGTTTCTTCTTCTTTGTATCATTATTATTATGCAGGACTTATATAGCGCCAATAGTTTGCTCAGCGATGTACAATACAACGGGAGACGATACAGCAACAATACAGTTCAATACAAGAGGGATAGGAGGGCCCCGATCCTGGGAGCTTACAATCTAGGAGGGAGGGGCTAGTGGTACAAAAAGGTAGTAACGGGCAGCACAGAGGCTAAATGGTTAGCACTTCTGCCTGGCAGTACTCAGGTTGTTGGTTCGAATCCCAGACACACCACCTGCCTGGAGTTTTCATGGTCTCCCTGTGCCTGCGTGGGCTTCCTCCGGGTGCTCCGGTTTCCTTCCACACTCCAAAGACATGCTGGTAGGTGAATTGGCTCCTGTATAAATTGGCCCTAGTATGTGTATGTATGAATGTGAGTTAGGGACCTTAGATTGTACGCCCCTTGAGGGTTAGGGACTGATGTGAATGTACAATATATATGTAAAGCGCTGCGTAAATGGATGGCGCTATATAAGTACCTGAAATAAACTGTGGGGGATGGACTGGTTGGAAGAGTAGAAGATACCATTATTATCTGAGGGCAGGATAGGATTCCCTCATCTGAGGCCAGTCATGTCACTGGGTATATGGAAGTGTTTACGAATGACATATCAGGATTAATGGACACCACACTATTCCAAAGGTTACCATTGCTCAAACCCTTAGAGTAGCAGACAAACTGGAATACATTGGATTCAAACGTTTTCTATGATCAAACGATGTTCTTTGGCTCCACATACTAAACTCAAGGGGGTGGGGGGGGGCAGAGAATTGACTAAAACTGAAGCAGACAGAATCTTGGGCAGCTGGGCGGAGTGACCAATCTTCAGCTTGCTTTGAAAAACAGAAGCCAAAAGCTAATTGGTTGCCACGCCCAGCCTCTCCAGTCTCCGTAATTTTTGTAGGAGAACACCCTGCACACCCACACACACCTGGGTTCTTTGCTTCTCCTCCAAACAACGCCAGAGCCAGGCCTCGCTTGATGTCCTCGTGTCCATAGATAGATGGAGCAATGCTGGCAAAGATCTGCAGGGAACCACCGATTGTCAGCAGCTAATCACACAGTAAAACAGCATGAAGACTACGATTAAACGATCACTCACCCGCTCACCGATACGTTCGTCTTTGGAAAGGGCGACAATGGCTTTAACATCCTCGTCTGTCAGTTCCCCAACTGCAACTTTGTCATCTTTCTTTGTGATATGGTTGGCAAGGATGACTGTAGCGAATACAGGGAAGCCGCTGGCTGTATTCAGGGATCCATCGTAATTGTTGTGGTAGATTCCAGTCAGCTCCTACCAAAAACAGCAAGTCGATTAGAGAAGCCGGACATGCAATCAAATATAGAGAACAGCAACACCAACCCACTTGCCTTGAAGCCCTTTACATAGGTAATTTGTGGGCTTATGGTCATGTAGGGAAGATAATCGGTTAGGTCTTCAAATGCTGCCTCTGTGCTTTAGGCTCCATGTACACTGGCATTTTTTAGCTCTTAGATGCCATTAGCATTTTTCTCTGCTTTTAGGAGCAGAATGGTGTTCTCTTATGTATCCATGCATACGAAACGCGTAGGGTGTGGCCTTCCTGTGACGTCACTACTCATGCTGATGCATGTGTCCGGATCACGTGATCGCGCTATTACCATCTTGAATGCGGGCTGGCTGGTGAGACACAGGATGCAGAGACTGGAGCTCTGATATAACAAAAACGCCTTGTTTTTATTTGCTCATTGTGAGTGTGACTTTAAGGGGGGTTTGTTTGGCAATAAATTTGTTGGATGATACTGCACTATGGCGAGTATTTTCTTTACCCACATGTGCTAATCTGAATATGAGAGGATCTTCTCTGGAGTTTGGTGATATGCTGGATACATAGTACTATGCTGAGTAATTACCAACACATGAGGATCGTCCTTTGAAGTCTTTTTGGTGAATGCTGGATATATACTAACATGCTGGTTAATTACTAGCACATGGTGAGTGTGCATTTTGATGGGGTGTTTTTGAGCACTGAATACCACATTGCTTATGAAGGAGGATCTCATTACTTCATTTACTGAGGATCATGTTTATATGGACTTTTCTGAATGGACTATATTGAGATTCCCTATTTGTTGATTTTTTTGTTTGCACTATTAATATGCACTTATTTGGTGGTGGTTATATTTGTGTGATTTGGTTTGCGCTATTTGTGATTTGTATATTTTTATTTTTTATTTTTATTATTTTGAGTTTTTTAATAATAGCAGCATCCAGTGAGTGTATTTCCTCTCTTTATTACATTGGCGCAATGATGTTGGTATAATAGAAGTGTTGTATTTATTGGAACATTTCTTTGGTAACTAACTTTTTAGTGATCCATGCATACTACTTTAGGCTATTAGCATTTAGTGAACTTCAGCGTCTAGGAGCAGGGAAAAAAAAAAAAAAAAAAGCTAAATGCTTTTAACAGCTTTTTTTTCTCTCTACGTGTACTGTAAAAATGCTAACAAAAAAAAAAAAACACGCACAAAAACGCGCGCGCAAAAACACACGGAGATCGCCTAAAAGTGGGCAGAGTAGGCGATAGTCTGGAAAATGGGGGTAGAAAGTTCCAGAGGATGGGGGGAGGCTCTGGAAATGAGCATGGGGGGAGGAGACAAGGGAGCTAGAGAGCAGGTGGTCATGCAAGGAGCGGAAAGGACGGTTTGGGTGATATTTGAACTATGCAAGGTCACCCACAGAAGTCTTATAAGTATCACAGGAATTCCCCCTCTCTTTCTTTCTGGCATGCCACCATAGATATTCTCCAAGAGAAAGAATGAGAGCAGCAATTACCCAACAACCAATTAAATAGGAAAATATAAATACCACCAAGCCAATATCTAAAGTGGAATTGAGCCTTTAGGATTTATGGTGTAAACCCAAAATGTATGCAATGTTCTGTGTGGCGGGTTGCTGCTAAAAGACACTTATGTTCCCACACCCAAATGAAACTAAACAAAAAAAATGCAGTGCTACTCAAAATTATTCTCATGTGAATAGTGGTCGATCCCTCCTAAATGAAATCGTAGATTGTCACTCACTATCTCATCTCCAGGTTTGCAGCTGTCCACCAAGTCCGCCAGAAGAATGGCATCCTTAGAGCGTGGCAGTCGCCCAGCAGCCACTTTGCCAGGGCTTTCCTGAATGGTTACACGCTGGTAGTTCTGGTACACGGTCTGTAAAATGAACAAAAAAATAAAAAATAAAAAAATAAAAAAATAATTAAAATGTGAACCCTCCTTGGAATGGTATTAAAGAAGACCCTACCATAAAAGTTCAGCCAATAAAACACAAACGGCTCTAAAATAAATTTGTCAATATAGTACTGCATATAAAAAGCAGGCAAAGAGAGTAAAGAAAAGAAACAAAATTCTTGTCGATTGAATAGTTTGTTTTTTGTATCAGTGTGCCAGCTGTGACCCAACATGCTGGGTATTTTTTTTTTTTTTAAACAAAACATTTGATAGCACAATCATATGAACTATTTTCATTTTTTGATCGATAGAACTTTTGGTTTTTCGACTTCTCCATAGCCTGCATAAGATTTGATGAAATTGCCACACCACTATTATCACAGATGCCTTAAAACTATTGCAGCTTGATAAATCATGGCCAAATCCAGCAAGAAAAAAAAACAAACAACACAAACAACACACACTACAAGCAACAATACAAGCAACAATACAAGCAACAATACAAGCAACACACACTACAAGCAACAATACAAGCAACAATACAAGCAACACACACTACAAGCAACAATACAAGCAACAATACAAGCAACACACACTACAAGCAACAATACAAGCAACAATACAAGCAACAATACAAGCAACAATACAAGCAACAATACAACCAACAATACAAGCAACAATACAAGCAACAATACAAGCAACAATACAAGCAACAATACAACCAACAATACAACCAACAATACAACCAACAATACAACCAACAATACAACCAACAATACAACCAACAATACAACCAACAATACAACCAACAATACAACCAACAATACAACCAACAATACAAACCTCCTCCATGTTTATTTCAAACGGTCCAAGGGACTGACACTCGGGACATGAACCCGGCTTCACCTCTTGGTTCTGAGACTGGAAGAACGGCCCCAAGATAAAGCTACACTTGTTACAGTTGTATTTCACCATGCTGAGCTGCGGCAAAACGCCAGTGCAGCTGGTCACAACACCACTGGTCCGGATCAGCTGGTTCAGATGCAATTGCCTGTTAGACAAGCAAAACCAAAATAAGAGTTATTTCATGCCTTAAGGCTTGGTTCACAAATAGGCAGTTTGCTTTTGATCCGTTTCAGCAGTGCGGTTTTGCACACGTTTCTTTTTTGTTATGCGGGTCAAAAACGCACCACATGCATTTCTGCCACATTTCCATTGGAGTCTATTGACCCAAAAATACACCGTGTTGCATTTTAAATAAAATAAAAAATGTCCAACCCTTTCCAAAACACACAGCGGCTGAAAAACGCATAGATGTGAACATGTCCCATAGGAAACAGTTAAATGGACTGTAGTGCGTTTCTGCAAAATGCATTGAAAAACATGTATAGGTATGAACCAGGAATAAAAAAAAAAAAAGTAACCCTACAAAAAAAAAAAACCATTGTCATGTTTAACATGACTGTCATATGCCTTTAAGTGTTTTCTATACCTTGTCTTTGCCCCTCCCTTTCCTTTGGTTTGGTTTAGCTAATGCTGTATAGATAGCCCTCCCCCTTTCCCAGGAATGCATTGCAGCAAGCCTCATGGCATGGAGGCAGGAAACCGTATGATCTTTTGACCTATGGAATGTTCATTGTTGTAAGAGTCTCTCTGTTTATTGAATAAACTCCACAAGATGTCATTCTCATTGAGCCACTGACTGTGGTATCCAACTGAGGTTGAAGTTATCGCTCTCTCATCACAACTGTAAGTTACAGAGATCACACTATCAATGCTTAGATTGGAGAGACAGAACAACCATCCTTCAAGATCAACCCATCATGCTACCCTATTAAAAAGGCATCACAAACATGCCTGCCCAGGTCCCATGTAATACAGTCAGGTCCATAAATATTGGAACATTGACACAATTCTAACATTTTTGGCTCTATACACCACCACAATGGATTTGAAATGAAACAAACAAGATGTGCTTTAACTGCAGACTGTCAGCTTTAATTTGAGGGTATTTACATCCAAATCAGGTGAACGGTGTAGGAATTACAACAGTTTGCATATGTGCCTCCCACTTGTTAAGGGACCAAAAGTAATGGGACAATCGGCTTCTCAGCTGTTCAATGGCCAGGTGTGTGTTATTCCCTCATTTTCCTAATTACAATGAGCAGATAAAAGGTCCAGAGTTAATTTCAAGTGTGCTATTTGCATTTGTTGCAATCTGTTGCTGTCAACTCTCAAGATGAGATCCAAAGAGCTGTCACTATCAGTGAAGCAAGCCATCATTAGGCTGAAAAAACAAAAACAAACCCATCAGAGAGATAGCAAAAACATTAGGCGTGGCCAAAACAACTGTTTGGAACATTCTTAAAAAGAAGGAACGCACCGGTGAGCTCAGCAACACCAAAAGACCCGGAAGACCACGGAAAACAACTGTGGTGGATGAGCGAAGAATTCTTTCCCTGGTGAAGAAAACACCCTTCACAACAGTTGGCCAGATCAAGAACACTCTCCAGGAGGTAGGTGTATGTGTGTCAAAGTCAACAATCAAGAGAAGACTTCACCAGAGTGAATACAGAGGGTTCACCACAAGATGGAAACCATTGGTGAGCCTCAAAAACAGGAAGGCCAGATTAGAGTTTCCCAAACGACATCTAAAAAAGCCTTCACAGTTCTGGAACAACATCCTATGGACAGATGAGACCGAGATCAACTTGTACCAGAGTGATGGGAAGAGAAGAGTATGGAGAAGGAAAGGAACTGCTCATGATCCTAAGCATACCACCTCATCAGTGAAGCATGGTGGTGGTAGTGTCATGGCGTGGGCATGTATGGCTGCCAATGGAACTGGTTCTCTTGTATTTATTGATGATGTGACTGCTGACAAATACAGCAGGATGAATTCTGAAGTGTTTGGGGCAATATTATCTGCTCATATTCAGCCAAATGCTTCACAACTCATTGGACGCTTCACAGTGCAGATGGACAATGACCCAAAGCAGACTGCAAAAGCAACCAAAGAGTTTTTTAAGGGAAAGAAGTGCAATGTTATGCAATGGCCAAGTCAATCACCTGACCTGAATCCGATTGAGCATGCATTTCACTTGCTGAAGACAAAACTGAAGGGAAAATGCCCCAAGAACAAGCAGGAACTGAAGACAGTTGCAGTAGAGGCCTGGCAGAGCATCACCAGGGATGAAACCCAGCGTCTGGTGATGTCTATGCGTTCCAGACTTCAGGCTGTAATTGACTGCAAAAGATTTGCAACCAAATAATAAAAAGTGAAAGTTTGATTTATGATTATTATTCTGTCCCATTACTTTTGGGACCTTAACAAGTGGGAGGCACATATGCAAACTGTTGTAATTCCTACACCGTTCACCTGATTTGGATGTAAATACCCTCAAATTAAAGCTGACAGTCTGCAGTTAAAGCACATCTTGTTCGTTTCATTTCAAATCCATTGTGGTGGTGTATAGAGCAAAAAATGTTATAATTGTGTCCATGTCCCAATATTTATGGACCCGAATATATATGCACTGGTTTTAACCCCTTGGCGCCGGCACCTCCCGGCCCTTTAAGGGCTCCAGCTGGGAGGCAGGGCGGGGCTTTAGGGTCATGTGACCGCCATAATTCGCTGTCATATGATTGGGAAGGTCCCAATCAGAAGAGGAGATTGGGACCTTTCCGTGAGTACCGAACGTGTGTGCTGGGAGCGAGCTCGGCGCGCGTTCTCAGCGCGTGGTTTTTTCGAATAGAACGCAAATCTGCAGCCTCTCAGCGTTTAGGCCTAGACGTCGGGAGGCCGCACAGTTGCGTTCGGCCGGCACCAAGAGGTTAAACACCTAGCGCTCTCGCACAGTCTTGGCCACATTTTAATTGTGTTTTAAAATCCAAGATCTCACCTGAGAGACCTCAGCTCTTCTACCAGAGGGAGATGGGAAATGCGGACGTGAATCTCACGGGCTATACGGTCATACTTTGGGTACATGACTAGAACCACCTCCTTGGCAGCTTCATCAAAGATCTTCAACATTTCAGCGGGGGCTTCCGGGAGGAAGTAGGCCAAAACATGCTCACGGGCGGCCAGATCTTCATAGTTCACCACCAGGCTCTCTTTATTGTCTGCGAGAAGAAAACACGTCACCAATACAATATTTACATGGCTGCTGTGTTCACATTTAAATGGATGCAAACTGACCAGGCACACTTTCAAGTCCCACTGGCTTTCCTATACAAAACTTGACATGCGGTTTTGGTATAGGCAGGAACTTGCCAAATGCATCCAGTATATGGAGCAAGAACAAGCTGCAAGCAAGCTCATGTCATAAGCAGTCTGTCTGCCATTAACCACTTCCAGTCCGGACACTTTCACCCCCTTCCAGTCCAGGCCAATTTTCAGCTATCAGTGCTATCACACTTTGAATGACAATTGTGCGGTCATGCAACACTGTACCTATAGGAACTTTTTGAGAGAAAGCTTTATTTTGGTGGTATATATTTCAGCACTGGGATTTTTATTTTTTTTGCTATGCAAGTGAAAAAGTCAAAAAATTTTGAAAAAAGTGTTTTATAAAATTTTGCAAATAAATAGTATTTCATCATAAATCTTGGCCAAAATTCCGTTATCTTTTTAGTAAAAAAAAAACAATTAGTTTATAACCAAAAATTATCATTTTTAAATTTTTTATATATATATTTTTTTACATACTGTCACCCTAGCAGTACAGTGTCACCATGGTGACACTGTACTACCTGTGGGGGGTAATGAAGATTGTTTTTTTTTCACCGATTGCTTTTACACCCATATAGGCTGTAAAAGCAATAATTTCTCCTTCTTTCTGACTGCATTCTTGCAGCCATTGAGAACTACTGTGTGAGCTGTGATTGGTCACAGCTTGTCACATGGTACAAGGCTGTTGTGAATAGCCTTGTACCATGTGACCTCTGATCATTCACAGATTTCACAAGTAGTAAGCAATGATGTCAGAAGTGACATCTTGCTTACTACTCTGCATGTGATCACTGATTGGCCAATCAGTGATCACATGATCGGGACCTCACAGAGTTCCCGGCCGATGATCCAATGTGTCCGGAGGACACAGCGGGCACCGGATTGCAGTGCTGCATGCTCCCAGGGAGCGTGCACAAGCAGGGTGCGGGGAGGTCGTTTATAAACTGCCCCCTGCCCCTGCACTGCCACGTCTGGCCGTTTATATATAACGGCCGGACGGGAAGTGGTTAAGAGCAAAGTGACTGTGCGTGTACAAGACTACGCTGAAGAATTCTGCAACTTGTTGGTCAAGCTGGCCATTTCTGCATGATGGAGGCGATGCATTCACAGTACAAGCAATACCTTTGCACATATCACTGATCTTCTCTTTGAAGACATTGTGCCCGTGCTCATCGACATGGGTTCTCAGAAAGTTCTTGAAGCGGTGGAAGATCTCCAGCCGTGTGGCAGCCATGGACACCCACTCTCTAACACTGTAGCCCTTCATGTCCTCTAGATTCTCAATGCTTTCAATCATTTCTTCATCTTCATCAGCGGCCCCCTCTGCGGCGCGCTCAGCCAGTCGCCTTTTACGTGCAGGGCGGTCTTCCTCCTCGTCATCACTGTCTAAGAACAAAAATGAGAAAATAGCAATATATGTTGTATTATCTACACTTTTTTTTGTTTTAAAGGTGTTTTTGCTGTATTTTGATGCTCCACCTGAAGAGGATTCAAAGTATGAAACACCCTATTTTTAGCTCCATAAGACGCACTTTATTCCCCCCCAAAAAAAATGGGGGGGAAATGTGTCTTATGGAGTGAATATGGAGAGGCTGGCCCGGTATTCCCCAACCCCGTCGCCACGTTAGAATACCAGGCCGGCCGCTCGGCTTTACTGTGCAGAAGAACCTGCTCCTCGGTCCAGAGGTGTCCTGCCTTCACCGGCCATCTTCTCTCCCTGGTGCCGGCATCTTCAGTGTGGGCACCCGGCTGTGACAGCTTGCAGCTTCACAGCTGGGTGCCCACTGTGCATGCACGGTAAGCGCTGCGTTTTGTGAATGGCCCCGTAGTCTTCTAGGACCTGTCACGTGTCTCACAAGACTACGGGGAGGGAGGTCATCTCCCCGTACCGCGTCGGCAGTCCCCGGTCATTTCTCTTTACTACGTCTGCACTCCATTGGTTCAGAATATTTTTTTTCTAGTTTTCATCCTCTAAAATCTAGGTCCATCTTATGACCACGTGCATCTTATGGAGCGAAAAATACAGTATATGAATTGAAACGCGTCGAGGTTACACAGATTTCTTGAATACAGCCAAAGCTCTGTCATTTTTACTTGCTGATACCCATCATGTCAAAAAGGTTTCTATTGCTTTAAAAGACTGAATTCAAAAAAATGTAATTTATTTTATTTATTAAATAAATTGAATTCAATAAAATGTAATTATATATGTTTTCAAATTGTGGTGCTTGGAAAGTCCCTGTTTCAAAAAGAAGAAAAAAAAAAGTATGCTATTCAATACAGGATTCAATATGCAAGTCTGAAGGTTGTCCTTTAATTACTACATTATTACCATTACTATAATACAAAACAGAGTTAGGACTGTGTTCGTGAGATTACAACCTAACTCTTGTTTCTTAAAAGCTGAGCTCTAGTAAAAGTGTAAAAAAAAAGTCAGCAGCTACAAAAACTGGGAAGTGGGAGCATGTACCTGTCAAAATCTGGTACCTGCTCCCCACCCCTCAAAGGTGCCAATCCTTAACGGGGAACGGAGGAGGAGGCCTAAAGGCAGAACTTCCCTTTTGGGTGGAGCTCCGCTTTAAAATCAATATCACAGCTCAATAAACCACTTCCCAACCGGGCCATAGTGGAGACTTCCTCAGTTAAAATTTGAATACCAGGGTTATGGCTGCAGCAATGTGTCATAAGCCCGGTGTTTTCAGCTGGCGATGGTCTTTCTGCTAAAAGTGATCCTAGCAGTGGATTTGCAGCTGGATCACCTTTAGAAGCGGCAGGAGGGGACACCCCCCAGATTGCTGCCTCCCCCAACCGGATCTGTCCGTTGTATAGTAGCTTATGACAGCCAAGGAAACAACTTACCATAGAGGAGCCCTCTGCGCATACGGCCCATATCACGCCCCATCTCTCGGTCCCGCATTCTCATAGCCTGCTCTGCAGCCTCCCTCTGGCTGGCAGTCAGATCCTCAGCATCTTCATCATCCAGACCTTCAGCTTCATAAACATCCAGCTCAGAGATGGCACGGTAATCCCTGCAAACAAGACAGGAGTTTGAGAAAATGAGAAAAAGTACCCAGATAACAGACATACAGCAGGAGGGCCTGAATGATCTGGTTGGCAATTAGATTCAGCCTCATCCATCTTTACAAAACTTGCGTCAACGTGCATAATAGTGCTCAGTCAAAACGATGACCAATAAAGGCTCCAAACCTCTCCATCCCATCACCGATGAGCTCTTCCCCATCATCCTCCTCGACAGGAAGACCCTCATCTCCAAGGATATTTTCTGACTCGTCTTCAAAGGGAGGAAGGTCCCGGCCAGGGCTGGATGTGAGCGCATCTCCGCGTCGTGATCCAGAACGGGGGCTGGTAGCAATAACAAATGACTCTGAAGAATCCTGTAACACAAACAAGTCAGTACAAATGGTCAATGAAAAGCCTCCTGCCAATTAGGGGTTAAACAAGATAGAAACTTAAAAAAAATAAAAACAAAGTATCTCTTAACTGGATAATTGGTGGTGTATTCTGAACTAGAACGGCAAATCATTTTTTGGATAGAGAACAGATGGATTAGAACCTCTGGCAGGGTTTTTATTGCTTAAAAAGGAAGAAGTGGGGAGCGCTTGGAGACATAAATACTGTGTGTATATATATATATATATATATATATATATATATATATATATATATATATACACACATATACACACACACACACATTATATATATATACATACACACATACACATACACACACGTAGGTGTACCTCGGTTTATGAATTTAATGCGTTCTCCGGGACGTAAAGTATTGCGAAAAACTTGTAAACTGAAAAGCGGTTTCCCATATGAACGCATTGAAAACCAATTAATCCGTTCCGGAGGTCAGAAAAAAAAAAAAAGTCTTTCATCTGTTCAAAACTCTTTATAACGTGCACTTTAAAGGCATAAATACTGTACAGGGACATGATTAAAAATTAATCCGTAAATGCATTAAAAACCAATTAATCCATTCCAAGAAGTCAGAAAAAAAGTTTTATCTGTTCAAAATTCTTTGTAAAGTGCACTTTAAAAAGTTACGGGGCTGGTGCTATAAACCTCCCAGGTGCAAAGCATCCTGGAGAAACTTCGCATTGCCAAAACATTTTGTAAACCGAGGCATTATTTTCATTCGGAAACCGAAAATTACGTTAACCGAGGTACGCCTGTGTATGCATCTATACACACACAAAATATATATATATATATATATATATATATATATATATATATATATATATATATATATATACACACATACACACATACATATATATATTATTATACAGTATTTATATAGTGCCAAAGGTTATGCTCAGCGCTGTACAATAGCAAGGGGGACAGAACATGAGACAAGACAGTAACAATACAATACACGAGGGGTTTGAGGGCCCTGCTCTTTCGAGCTTACAATCTAGGAGGGAGGGGAAGGTGGCACAGGAGGAGATGGCTGTGGGGGATGGAGTGGTGGGAGGAGTGGAGGAGGTTAGTTGTTAGGCGAGGTCGGGTGTTAGGTGAGGTTGGGGTAGGCTTCTCTGAAGAGGAGGGTTTTCAGGGTGCGCCTGAAGGTGAGGAGGGTAGGTGACAGTCTGATGGATTGGGGGAGGGAGTTCCAGAGGATGGGGGAAGTCCTAGAGAAGTCCTGCAATCGGGCGTGGGAGGAGGAGACCAGGGAGCTAGAGAGTAGGAGGTCTTGTGAGGAGCGGAGGGCACGGGTAGGGTAGTATATATACACACACACCGCAATTGTGGCAAACCGCATCGCATGCAGCTCGTCGCCCAAAAAGGAGCACAAGTTTCTTTTGGGTGACAAGTTTTACGGGATGCAGATTAAATATGATAAATCATGGCAATTACGGCACAACCACACCGGTGCATTTTGTCACAATTTCAGTGCGGTCCGGAATAGTGGTCATTCCACCCGTGATCCCAAATTGCCAGATGTGAACAGAGCAGGAGTTTCTTTTGGGCAACATACGTGCATAGGGCAGCCCATTGAAATGAAACGCACATTAATTGCACTTTGAAAATCACAAGTGGAAATGCTAGTTCCCAATATGCAATATCTGAATGGGGTCTAACCCAAAAAAAAAATAGGACTGAGTACAGCGGACGGTCCCTGCAATCTCCATCCCTCAACTGTATCACTTCTTTGTTGAAGCGCCAACTGTCACAACACACATTACAGTCTGATTTTACAATCTCCATCAGTTCTACCAATATAGAAACGAGGAATATATGCGAGCGCAAAATATCAACAGCAGCTAGCGTTAAAGGTAAACCTCTAGACCTCCAAATAACAGTAAAATATAAATGCAGCGCTAAAAATAGTAATATTGAAATGATAGATATATAATTATAGATTATTTTGTGCGCTTCTGGTGAGTGCGTTCATATTAGTGGCCCTCACCATACAGGATCACCAGCACGGATCATCATATTTCTGGACTGGATTTGCATTGTATATGACGCACTACAGTCACTTTAATAATTTCATACTCTTTCAAGACGTCATTAAGAGACGATTCATCACATTATCGCTTTATAAGCACTTTATTAGCACTCACCGTGTATTATCTATAATTTCAATATTACTATTTTTAGCGCTGCATTTATATTTTACTAAGTTCTACCAATATAGAAGTACAAGGGCCGGACTGTATACATTATGGTAGGTCCTCATTTTGCATAGTTTTGGTAGAAGCTGTTATCTGCATTTTTTTCTGCTCAAAGCTAAATGGTATTATCCGGCGTATCCATCCTCAGAGCCACGTGATTTTGTATGAATTCACAAAACACAGAAAGTGAATAGAGCCTTAGACCCCTGATCACATTTCATAGCAGGAACGATTTTTTCTGCTACAAATTGTGTGTGCGATTTTCATGTGATCCTGCATAGGGTAGCCCATTCACTTGAACGGTGTCTGTGCACGTTTGTCACACAAAGGAAGCTCATGCACTTTTCTGCGTGACTTTTAAATGCACGCTTTGCAACATTTGCGGCAAAAGTGCACAGAGTATGGGGCAGCATCACACTGGGTGCACCCGTTCATGCAAACCGCTGTGGGTGTGTATGTTAACACCCCAAAAAAAAAAAAAAAATTGGTTCGCAACACACTGCAATGTGCAGAATCGGATCGCATGGGTGTGAATACCCATGCGATCCGATGCTAGTGGTCAAATAAAAAAGAAGGTCCTGCACTATTTTGGTGCAGATGCGGTGCGACCAAAGCCATACACAATGTATGGTTCAAATCGCACCGCACAGAAATCTCATGTGATTTGCACAGGAACGCGGCCCCTGCGCCAATCACATGCGATGTGCCGCATCAGTATGAACCCAGGCGTAAGGATAATGGCATCCAAAAGTGCATCACGTGATTTGGAATCGCAGAAATTCTACTCGCAATTCCAAATCGCCTGATGTGAACAAAGCCTGACGCGCGCACATGTTTTATATATTTATATATATATATATATATATATAAATTTTGTGTTTATTTCCCCCCCAGTGTAACTAAATGGGCTCATGACACGTGACCCACTAGAAGCAGTCAGTGACACTGCATACAGAGCAGTCTTCTAGAACAATGAGCCACCCCGGGCATGCTGGGTCTTATAGTCCTCCTGACCCCGAGGGGCTCCTCTATCCCTACACCCGGTGGTCCGGAGAGCTCCATCCCGCACTCACCGCCATGCTGCTGCTCTATCCGCACACACAAGGACTGCACCGCTTGTCTCTCCAGCTGCCGGTTTGGCGCGAAAAAACCATGTGACCAACCCAAGCGCGCGAAATTCTCTCCTACTTTGCATGAGCCCCGCCCCGTCACTCAAAAACTGCCGGGAGAGGAAAGGGGCGGGACGCGCCGGGAGATGTGCTAATTGGTTCCACTGACGCGGGAAGGCGGGGTATGCTAATTTCTGAGAGGAGACAAAAAAGTTATTAAAGTGGTACTAACATAAATAATATATATTGTACTGAATTATGCAATACAGCGATCAGCCATAACATTATGACCACTGATAGGTAAACTGACTAATATAATATTAACGGGCAGCTAAATGGTTAGCACTTCCCCCTGGCAGTACTCGGGTCATTGGCTCAAATCCCAACAATGGCAACACCTGCCTGGAGTTTGCATGTTCTCCCTGTGCCTGTGCGGGTTTCCTCCAGGTATTCCGGTTTCCTCCCACACTCCAAAGACATGCTGGTAGGTTAATTAGCTCCTGTCTAAATTGGCCCTAGTATGTGTATGTATTTTTCTCCCACGTTTGTCACTTTTCACTTTTGTGTGTGTTTTCTTTCTCACAGGATGGAGGGGGTGGGTCCTCGGGCTCACCCTGAAGCCTAGGGGGAGGATGTGTGGCCTTTTGGTTCCTTCCTCCCCTGTCCCTAGGGGGTTTTCTCTTCGGAAGACACCCCTACCAAGTACTTGGTGGCTGGCTTCGGCTGGTCACAAAGGAACGGGGTCAGCCAGGCCTTTTGGCTAGGTGGACCACATGGGAACCTTGTCCCTGTCAGGAGCTTCACGCCGCGGGGGATCAGGGTAGAGGTCCTACCAGGGGCGGACTGACAACTCATGGGGCCCCAGGGCAATAGGGGATCATGGGGCCCCTGTGTCCTTGCCCAAACTCAAAAAAGCCTATGAAAAAGGTACCAGGGTCATCTCATGGGGCCCCCTACTGACCCCGGGCCCTCGGGCAGTGCCCGAGTTTCCAAATGGTCAGTCCACCCCTGGGTCCTACCCCTTCGGGGGGAGGACAAAGCACACCCCTAAGTGCACTTTTTTTCTGTGGTGGTTTGCACTTGCACGTTTTTTGTGAACACTTACAGGTTTTTCGTTTTTCGCACGTTCGCGGATTAAAAAAAAAAAATGTGTATGTATAAATGTAAGTTAGGGACCTTAGATTGTACACCCCTTGAGGGTTAGGGACCTTAGATTGTACACCCCTTGAGGGTTAGGGACCTTAGATTGTACGCCCCTTGAGGGTTAGGGACCTTAGATTGTACGCCCCTTGAGGGTTAGGGACTGATGTGAATGTACAATATATATGTAAAGCGCTGCGTAAATTGATAGCGCTATATAAGTACCTGAAATAAATAAAAAGATAAATAAAAATGTAGCCACTGTGCCGCCCCACTTGTGTTTCGGTTTAATACTGCTTTAGGCGGATGTGTGCGGCCATTTCTTCAGATCTTCGTGATGGAAATCCTATGTAGGTACAAAGAAATGCAGATCTGGTCATAACCAGGTACCTGCTCCCCCCCTTCCCCAAAAGTGCCAAATGTGGAAGTGGTGTGGCAGAAAAGCAGAGGTTCCACTTTGGGTGGAACTTTGCTTTAACCACCTCATATATAAACGGCTGGACGGTGGCAGTGCAGGGGTGGGTGGCCTTTTATAAATGGCCTCCCTGCTCCCTGCTTGTGCACGCTCGCTGGGAGCATGCAGCACCGCGATCCGGTGCCCGCTGTGTCCTCTGGACACAGTGGAACACCGATTGTCGTACGGGTCCTCTGTGCGGGTCCTGATCATGTGTTCACTGATTGCCCAATCAGTGATCACATGAAGAGTAGTAAGCAAGATGTCCCTTGTGACATCATTGCTTACTACCTGTGAAATCTGTGAATGATCACCGAGGTCACATGGTACAAGGATATTCACAACAGCCTTGTACCATGTGACAAGCTGTGACCAATCACAGCTCACACAGTAGTTCTCAATGGCTGCAAGAATGCAGCCAGAGAGAAGGAGAAATTATTGCTTTTACAGCCTATATGGGTGTAAAAGCAATCAGTGAAAAAAAACAAAATCTTCATTACCCCCCACAGGTAGTACAGTGTCACCAAGGTGACACTATGTAACAAAAAACAAATCATAATATTAAAAATTAAAATAAATATTTAAAAAAAAATTTTAAAAATAATTTTTGGTTATAAACTAATTTGGGTTTTTTTTTGTTTTTTTTTTTACTAAAAAGATAACTGAATAGATTTTGGCCAAGATTTATTATGAAATATTATTTATTTGCAAAATTTTATAAGAAAAACACTTTTTTTAACATTTTTGGACTTTTTCATTTATATAGCAAAAAAAATAAAAATAGCAGTGGTGAATAAATACCACCAAAATAAAGTGTTATCTGTCTCAAAAAAATGCTAAACAATTCATATGGGTACAGTGTTGCATGACCGTGCAATTGTCATTCAAATTGTGATAGCGCTGAAAGCTGAAAATTGGCCTGGACAGGCAGGGGGTAAAAGTGTCCGGACTTGAAGTGGTTAAAATACACTCCTGCAGTGATTTGCATGAATGGGGTACAATTATGATGTGGAAATCGCACAGAAGCAGGTACTAGTTCCGCACCCTATCAGTGTGAACCCGGTCTGAAGAATCTGCCACTGACAGAGGTTTAGTGGTGCTCATGCCTCTACGGTCAGGGCTGTTTCGGTGGCAAAATGAGGACCTACTCAGTACTAGGTGGGGCCTGCTATGCGGAGAAGAAGAACTAAACTCCAAAAGCAAACAAAAAAGTGCACTTAGGGTGTATCTATTGGTCCCCTCCTAAAGGAGAAGAACCCTTCCCTGACTCCCTGGGGAGCAGGAATCCTGACAATGTTGAGGCACACTCAGGTCCACCTAGCCAAAAGGTCTGGTGGACCCCACTCCTCATGGTCAGCCAAAGCCCACCACTTGGTACTAGCTAGAGACCACCTCAAGGCAGGGGAGAAAAGAACTTGATGGCCACACACAGGGGCATCCCTAGGGTTGGTGCAGGGGCGGACTGACAATTTGGAAACTGGGGCACTGCCCAAGGGCCCTGGGTCGGTAAGGGGCCCCATGAGATGCCCCTTGTACCTTTTTCATAGGCTTTTTTGAGTTTGGGCAAGGACACAGGGGCCCCATGATCCCCTATTGCCCGGGGGTCCCATGAGTTGTCAGTCCGCCCCTGGGTTGGTGTCACCCAGTGCGGTAACACTTGGGGGTTTATTTACTAAAGCTGGAGAGTCCAAAATCAGACTCCCTTCTGCATAGAAACCAATCAGCTTCTAACCTCAGCTTGTTCAATGAAGCTTTGGCAATGAAACCTGGAAGCTGATTGGTTTCTATGCAGAAGGGAGTCTGATTTTGGACTCTCCAGCTTTAGTAAATAAACCCCTTGGTGTCGCCCCTCCGACAATCCCCGCAGGATGGATCGGATCTGCGGATTGAGCATAATAGATTGGAGTCCGATCCATTATGCTCCCCAATCCGCAAATCTTATCCATCCTGCGGGGATTGTCGGCTTGAAACCTATATGGGGTTAACTGATCTCTCCATGAGCTCCATGAAAAGGTAAGTTTTAAAGCAAACCAACAATCCCCGCAGGATGGATCTGATCTGCGGATTGGGAAGTATAATGGATTGGACTCCGATCCATTATGCTCAATTTGCAGATCCGATCCATCCTGCGGGGATCGTCAGCTTGCTTTAAAACTTACCTTTTCATGGAGCGGTTCCGGTGTCACCCCATGCGATAGGTGCCACCCGGTGCGGCACGCACCTGCCTAGGGACGCCACTGGCCACACATCCTGTCCCTTGACTTCAGGGTACGCCCAAAGACCCACACCCTGCATCCGGAGTGAAAGGTAGACATAAATAAATGCAGGGTGACACACGTAAAAAACAATTAAATAGGCAAAAATAAAAAGGGGCCATTTCAGGTGCATTGACCAGAAGGCTGACAGGCATTCAGGAGGTGATGCCATTGTTTTTTTTTTAAAGTCAAATGGGGTTTTGAATGCAAATAGCACGTTGCAACCCTGAACCTAACATTTGTCTCGCGGGTACACAGTGGTACTGTTCATATGAATGTGTCAAATTTGTGGCAGTGCCCTGTGTACAACTTCATCTGGCCGCCATGTTATTTTAAGGGGGCGGTCTGAGGGTGGTGAAACCACCTATTTTTACTGGCTTCCCCCTTTGCAAGTGTAACCCAGTCCTTAATGCTTTCCTGCTGTCTTTTTATTTTGCAGGCAAGTTGTGACGAGGAGCAAATCTACTACATTTTTGCCTGATCAGACAGAACAGTGGTCTCCAAACTGCGGCCCTTTACTTGCCTTTATCCGGCCCCCAGGGCACTATTCCAGCCACTGACATGGGGAATAATTCCTTCCATTGACACCAACTATAGGCCATTATTCCTTCCACTGACACCAACAATGGGGCACAATTATTCCCACTGAAACCAACAATGGAGCAAAATTTGTTCCATTGACACCAACAATGGACATTTATTCCTCTCACTGACACCAACAATGGGTCACAATTCCTCCCACTAACACCAGTGGGGCAGAATTCCTCCCACTGACACCAACAATGGGGCACTATTCCTCTCACTGACACCAACAATGGGGCACAATTCCTCCCACTGACACCAGTGGGGCGTTATTCCTCCCACTTACAACAATGGGGCACAATTCCTCCCACTGACACCAATGATGGAGCAAAATTCCTTCTATTGATGCCAACAATGGGGCAGATCTTCCACTGATACCAACGATGGGGCACAATTCCTCCCATTGACACCAATGGTGGAGCACAATTCGTTCCACTGACACCAACAATGGGACACAATTCCTCCCACTGACACCAATGGGGCAGAATTCCTTCCATTGATGCCAACGATGGGGCACTATTCCTCCCACTGACACCAACAATGGGGCACAGTTCCTCTCACTGACCCCAACAATGGGGCACAGTTCCTCTCACCAACACCAACAATGTGGCACAATTCCTCCCACTGACACCAACGATGGAGCACAATTCCTTCCATTGATGCCAACGATGGGGCACTATTCCTCCCACTGACACCAACAATGGGGCACAGTTCCTTTCACTGACCCCAACAATGGGGCACAGTTCCTCTCACCAACACCAACAATGTGGCACAATTCCTCCCACTGACACCAACGATGGAGCACAATTCCTTCCATTGATGCCAACAATGGGGCACTATTCCTCCCACTGACCCCAACAATGGGGCACAGTTCCTCTCACTGACCCCAACAATGGGGCACAGTTCCTCTCACCAACACCAACAATGTGGCACAATTCCTCCCACTGACACCAATGATGGAGCACAATTCCTTTCATTGATGCCAACAATGGGGCACTATTCCTCCGGCTGACACCAATGGAGCAGATTTTCTTCCATTGATACCAACAATGTGGCACAATTCCTCCCACTGACACCAAGGATGGAGCACAATTCCTTTCATTCATGTCAACAATGGGGCACTATTCCTCCGGCTGACACCAATGGGGCAGAATTTCTTCCATTGATACCAACAATGGGGCATTATTCCAACCACTGACACCAAAGTTAAGGCAAATGAGAAAAAGAAAAAAAAAACTAGAAAATGTGAAAGGGAGAACACAGCTCCACCTGCTGGTTGAAAACAATAATAAAACAAAAAATCAAAATATGTGTGCAATAGTATGCATAAAAAAATAAATCAATTATATATATATACACATATATATATATATATATATATACACAAACACATGTGTATATATATACTGTGTGTATATATGTATGTATGAGACGATGCGCGCTCCCCTGCACCCCCTGTCACGTGCTCAGAACTCTGGGATCGGATGGAATGTCCTCGGCGGTTACATTGTATCATTTTGTATCCTCATCGCCAGGGGGCGGATGTTTGTGCTGGTCACGTGTCCTGTCATCCGGAAGCGGCTCATCCATCGGTCGGAGATCGGCAGGGCTGTTGGAGGAGCACCGAGTCACGGATTAGCGGTGAGAGAAGATCCCAAGGATACACCGAGGAGGAGGGGGGCGGGTACCGGGGGGAAGACCCCGGACAAACAGGTGGGTAGGTCGGGTATTGCGGGGGGGTTACATGTCCGCCGAGGAGAGGAATACCGGGGAGGTGTAAACAGAGGGAGAGCTGGGGGGAGGGGGTGTTCTGGGGTCTCATTGTAGGTGAGGGGGAGGTGCTAGAAGAGGTCAGGGGGGTGTAGAGGAGACCCTGCATTCTGGTTTCTGTCTGCAGAGATATGTATTAGTGGGGGTTCGGGGGGATGATAGGACAGACTAGCTTGTGGCTGGGGGGGTACAGAATAGAGTGGCGGGAGACTCATGGGGGGTGAGGTACAGTATAGACTGAGGAGCAAGAAGGGGGGAAGAAGAATAGAGCGTGGTACCGGGGGGGGGGGGGGGGGGGGGTTACTGAACAGACCGGGGGGGCAGAATAGGAGGATATATACACTATATTGCCAAAAGTATTGGCCCTCCTGCCTTTCCACACACATGAACTTTAATGGCCCCCTAGTCTTAGTCCGTAGGGTTCAATATTGAGTTGGCCCCGCCCTTTCCACGCACATGACCTTTAATGGCCCCCCAGTCTTAGTCCGTAGGGTCCAATATTGAGTTGGCCCCGCCCTTTGCAGCTATAACAGCTTCAACTCTTCTGGGAAGGCCGTCCACAAGGTTTAGGAGGGTGTCTATGGGAAGGTTGGACCATTATTCCAGAAGCACATTTGTCAGGTCAGGCACTGATGTCGGGGGAGGAGGCCTGGCTCACAGTCTCCTCTCTAATTCATCCCAAAGGTGTTCTATGGGGTTGAGCTCAGGACTCTGTGCAGGACAGTCAAGTTCCTCCACCCCAAACTGGCTCCTCCATGTCTTTATGGACCTTGCTGTGTGCACTGGTGGGCAGTCATGTTGGAGCAGGAAGGGGCCATCCCCAAACTCTTCCCACAAAGTTGGGAGCATGAAACTGTCCAAAATGTCTTGGTATCCTGATGCCTTAAGAGTTCCCTTCACTGGAACTAGGGGGCCAAGTTCAAGACCTGAAAAATAATCCCACACCATAATCCCCCCTCCACCAAACTTTACATTTGGCACAATGCAGTCAGGCAAGTACCGTTCTCCTGGCAACTGCCAAACCCAGACACGTCCATCGGATTGCCAGACAGAGAAGCGTGATTGGTCCCTCCAGAGAACACATCTCCACTGCTCTAGAGTCCAGTGGCGGCGTGCTTTACACCACGGCATCCGACACTTTGCATTGCACTTGGTGATGTAAAGCTTGGATGCAGCTGCTCTGCCTTGGAAACCCATTCCATGGAGCTCTCTACACACTGTTGTTGGGCTCATCTGAAGGCCACGTGAAGTTTGGAGGTCTTTAGCTATTGACTCTGCAGACGGTGACTTCTGCACACTGTGCGCTTCAGCATGCCCTGACCCCGCTCTGTCATGTGACGTGGCCTACCACTTGGTGGCTGAGTTGCTGTTGTTCCCAGTTGCTTCCACTTTGTTATAATCCCACTAACAGTTGAGCGTGGAATATTTAGTAGCCAGGAAACGTCACGGATGGACTTATTGCACAGGTGACCACCTATCACGGGACCACGCTTGGAGTCACTGAGCTCCTGAGAGAGACCCATTCTTTCACAAATGTTTGTAGAAGCCGTCTGCATGCCTAGGGGCTTGATTGTATACACCTGTGTCCATGGAGGGGATTGGAACACCTGAATCACATGATTGGGAGGGGGCAATACGTTTGGCAATGTAGTGTAGAGAAAACTAGTGTGGGAATAGTCTGTTAGACCATAGGGATGACTAGGAGGAGATGGAGAGTAGTGTAGGTCTGTTGGCCCATGCAGGGGTTTCCAAACTATAGCACTCCAGTTGTTAAAGTACTACAAGTCCCATCATGCCTCTGCCTCTTGGAGTCTTGCCTTTGGCTGTCAGAGTATTGCAAGGCCTCATGGGACTTGCAGTTCCTCAACACCTGGAGGACCATAGTTTGGAGGCCACTTGTACAGTGTCAATGGGGGGATAAAAAAAGACAACAGGGGTAGGGTAGGTCAGTGTAGGAGGAGAATCCTATGGTTTGGGGTTCTAGGTGTGATGATAGATATATATATATATAATTTATTTGTCTTCCTGGTGACATCATCCACCTTGTCTCCAGCACCCATGATTACAGGTTATGGTGTGATCTATATACATGTGGGATGTGTTGTCAGATAATAGAATGATTGTTTCATTTCCCGTTTACTTGAATGACCTGGTTTTATATGGAGTGGGGATTTTCACCACACAAATCTGTGTCTCTTTCATTTTTTCTCAGATGGGTTCTGCTTTCACACCCCTCACCCCAGGCTAAAATACAATAATAAATGAAAATAGGGAATCCCATCAGCAAGATGGGGAAGTTTTGAGGTTAGAAATACATTTTGGCCAGAATAAAAATAAAACATAACAGCAGTCTTACATAGGGCCCCATTTATAAAAGTTTTCACACAAGATTCACACAGTTGTTCAGTTGAATCACATTAGAAAAGTGTGTGAATCCTGGGTGAACACTTGAATCTCATGTGACATTTATAAGTAGACAGCACAGTGTCAGGTTATGTGTGTTTTGAATTTCTAAAGTGGAACTGAAAGCAGAATTCTGTAGTCATCATATCATGACTCGACTACTGCAACTCCCTCCTCACTGGCCAGCGGCGATATCCCCGCTTCAGTCCATCCTGAATACGGCTGCCAGACTCTTTCACCTTTCCAACCGCTCCATCTCCGCCACCCCCCTCTGCCAATCCCTCCACTGGCTTCCGATTGCGCAACGGATCAAATTCAAAATCCTAACCCTGACGTACAAAGCTGTCCACCATACTGCCCCGAACTACATCACCGACCTAATATCCAAGTACCGCCCAACACGCACACTCCGCCCCTCACAAGACCTCCTTCTCTCTAGTTCCCTGGTCTCCTCCTCCCATGCCCGCCTCCAGGACTTCTCCAGGGTGTCACCCATCCTCTGGAACTCCCTGCCCCAACCCATCAGATTATCACCTACTCTCCTCTCCTTTAGGCGCACCCTGAAAACCCACCTCTTCAGGGAAGCCTACCCCACCCCCTGCTAACCTGCCGACCTCCTCCACTCTTCCTACCACTCCATCCCCCACAGCTATCTCCTCCTGTGCCACCATCCCCTCCCTCCTAGATTGTAAGCTCCAAGGAGCAGGGCCCTCAATCCCCTCATGTTCTGCATTGTATTGGTATTGTTCTGTCACCCTTTGTAATGTACAGCGCTGAGCGAACCATTGGCACTTTATAAATACTGTATAATAATAATAATAATAATTTAATGGCTTTCTGTGGTCAGAGATATCTGCCTTGACTTCATGTCCTATGATGATGGGCAATAGAACAGGAAATATGCAGAAATCTCCCCAGCTAGTTCACCGATGATGAAACACAAACAATCTCAATGTACATAGTCTGATGACTGTTTACTGCCATGTTTTATCTCAGCTAAAGTTGAAAGCTGAACTCTAAGTCACCAGTCACACCGCTGCGACTTAAAATTGCGCAATTTGTTTGCAATTTCAGTGCGATTTCAGGTGTGATTTCTGAAGACTTTATTGCTACTTCTGAAGATTTTCAACGATTTCTTGAAATTTGCAGTGCGATTTCCATTATCTTCTATGTATATGAAATCGCAGCAAAACTGCAGAAATAGTAATGCAAGAACTACTTTAGAAATCGCGCTGCAGCAAATTGCACATTTTAAGACACCGGCTTTCACATTTGTTGGATTCGATTTCAGGTGCAATTTTAATTCCCAAATCACACCTGACATTGCATTGGTGTAACCGGACACTAAAGAACACACATTGATGCAGTTCTGTAATCATTAAAAAAGTGTTACTAAACCTCAAACAGTAAAATCAGTCTGTAGATGCAGTAAAGCATGCTTGTTATACTTACTGTGGAACCTAAGGGGTTAATCCTCTGCATTGTGTAAAAAGGCTGTTTGATCCTGTCTTCTCTGGTCCTCCCCTTCTTCTACTGTCCCCAATCCACCTGCTGATAGTAGAAAGCTCTAGGAGGCACTCTATACATGCTCAGTTTGGTGTGTATTGCTAGAGAGGTTTTTTTTTTCTTTGGGAAGGTGAATGTGATCAGCACTGTCCAGACAGAGGGTCAGTGGTTATGCAGTCTCGTTGGACAGTCAAAGGAGAATAAAAACTCCTCCTACAAGATTTAACCAGTGCTCAGCTGGACACTGATAGAAGTCACAAAACTGCTATATACTGCTGATGAGAAAAGGTATTTAGCAGTTTAAATTTACTACAATAATTGCATTTCTATGTTCTGTGTACTGTGGGAGAGCAGATATAGTGAATGCAGGGTCCAGGGAGAGCGGATGTAGTGAATGCAGGGTCCGGGGAGACCGGATATAGTGAATGCAGGGTCTGGGGAGACCAGATATAGTGAATGCATGGTCCGGGGAGAGCGGATGTAGTGAATGCGGGGTCCGGGGAGAGCGGATGTAGTGAATGCGGGGTCCGGGGAGAGCGGATGTAGTGAATGCGGGGTCCGGGGAGAGCGGATGTAGTGAATGCGGGGTCCGGGGAGAGCGGATGTAGTGAATGCGGGGTCCGGGGAGAGCGGATGTAGTGAATGCGGGGTCCGGGGAGAGCGGATGTAGTGAATGCGGGGTCCGGGGAGAGCGGATGTAGTGAATGCGGGGTCCGGGGAGAGCGGATGTAGTGAATGCGGGGTCCGGGGAGAGCGGATGTAGCTACAATACGTCATTAATTGTATTTATTTCTGCAAGTACCTGGATCTGACGTGATATCGGTTCAACAATTCATGTGCTGACAAGAAGCATGCTAATAGGAGGAGAGAGCAGAGTGACAGAGAGGTGATTGCTCATTACTATGCTGCTTCTTTCACTGTCCAGTCACAGTTTGGGGGGTGAATCTATGATGACCTGGACTCAGAAGAAGTGGGTTGAATGATGCTGGCCATCAAAGGACATCTAGTGGTAGATTGCAGGTAAATATTGTGCAGACTTTTTTTTTCTTTTTTTTATGTTTTGGATAGAGTGACGTTTTTATTGCTATCTGTGCCCCCTCATTAGGGAGATTCATCCTCTCTACTTGTCCTGTTTACCATTATCATTGAAAGTGAAAGTAAAATAAAATAAAATCCCACATTTTGGGTTGTCCCCAGAGAAGTAATAGAGGGGAAATTTTCCACTGGGGACACTGGTTCTGGTAAATACAAAACCAAGAGCAGAAAGATGTATAAAACATCTGCTGATATTTGCAATTTTTTTTATGTAATAGTCATCAAACCTCTAACTTTTTCTTCGCTTTGCGGCCTGTTGCTGTTATCTTTGGCAAACAGTGGCACAATAATGACAGTTGGCAGCTTTCTTCGGTGTGATTGGACAGAAAGTCAGCTGAGAACTGGAGAATATACATTCCTCTCTGCCAATGACAGAAGCTAAACTGCAGGCAAACCGCTAAAGAGAGCTGTTTACCTTCCAACAATTTGTATTTCTCTCTATTAATTCCTGATATTTATACAGCTCTTCCCCACAGTACAGTTCTTTATGGCATAGCATAGGGACCTGATTTTTTTTTTTTTTTTTTATTATTCTACTGCAGTGGTTCTCAAGCTTCCTAATACCGCGACCCTTTAATACAGTTCCTCATGTTGTGGTGACCCCCAACCGTGAAATTATTTACCCAGTAATTATAATTCATGAGTGTCGTTTTACCTCCAATACTGCTGCTTTCAGCACAGTAGCTGCTTTCAGCACAGTAGCTGCTTTCAGCACAGTAGCTGCTTTCAGCACAGTAGCTGCTCTTTACACATCAGAAATATGCGTTTTCCGATGGTCTTAGGCGACCCCTGTGAAAGGGTCGTTCGACCCCCAGGTTGAGAACCACTGTTCTACTGCAATTAAAGCAGATCTTCACACATTTCAGGGACTTTGCTCCTTTGCATCCTGCCCATGCTCTGCTGCACAACTATCAGGGTTTTTTTTTTTCGTTTACTTTTTTTTTTTTTTTTTTTTTTTTTTTACTATAAGTGGAACTACACTGCATCTGAGCACCACAAACCAAAAAGGCGATTTTTTTTTTTTTTTTCATTCATTTTTAATAAAAGCAAACTCCCCCATCCATCCATGTCTCAATGCTTTATTTTGCTGAGAAATCACTTTGAAAAACACCCCCCTATCATTTCTGGCAGTGGCCATCTTGAGTAAGGGCAGATGATTCATGTATCATTTACTTCCTGGAATCTATCTGCCCTTAGCTCAGGCATGCAGGCAGGAGAGTGTGCTTAGCTGCGAAAGCCCCCCTCTTCTCCTAAAGACTCCTGAGATGTATGACATAATTTGCCTAAAAATTACTAAAGAAATGTAAAAGAAAAGTTTAAGACCCGTAAATATGATATACTTTCCTATCTATTTACTAATGCTAGCAGCGTAAGGATTAAAGATAGTCAGTGTTGTTTGAGATTGAAGTCCTGCGTTAAGTTTCTGCCGGCTCTCCGTACGCCATAATTTGCCTAGGTGAGTGACATCAGTGCCCCCAGCACCTCCTGGGAGATGTGATGTTCATATCCCAGGAGGCACCAGGAACCCCGCACATTGCCCCATTCAGTAATGGTGGGGGTGGGCTTAGCGGCGCATCATAGGTAGGATGCGCCAGAATCCGGAAGAGCCTGTGCAGCCTACCGATGATGTCACAGATGAACATGGTGGCACAGGACCCGGCGGTGGCTGCTGAGAAGAGGATCTCAGCAAGACAATACTGGATCCTGTGTGTGTGTGGGTGAGTGTGATTTACTGTTTACTCGGGTAGCAACACCCACCCAACCCTTAAGGGGACCTCTGGCTGTGTGGATCAACGTAGTGTCCTGGAGCTTTGTGCTGTGCCGCTCGCCCTTCAGAGGGAGAATAACCCACCACCTGGTCTACCCTGATTTCCTTAAGAGGACATCTGGCTATATATTTACAGTGGGGATCGAAAGTTTGGGCACCCCAGCTAAACATTTGTATTAATGTGCATAAAGAAGCCAAGGAAAGATGGAAAAATCTCCAAAAGGCATCAAATTACAGATTAGACATTCTTATAATATGTCAAAAGTTAGATTTTATTTCCATCATTTACACTTTCTTAGCTGGGGTGCCCAAACTTTCGATCCCCACTGTATATGCTCATTTATATTGCGCATCTGGTGAGTGCGCAATTTTACTACACCTATTTGCACAAGCACCAAATTATCATTGGAGCAGGCACCTTCAGAGCACTTTTTGTCACTTATGAACTTTTAATATTCATTTATGAACTTTATTATCACTCATTATTGATTTATTTATTGAGTCATCTACATGGAGAATTTTAGCGCTGCACTGTGATTTGTTAGTTTTTATTAAGGTTTTATTTGGTTACTTAGTGCATAGCTGCTTTATCAATATCAAGTGCACTCAATTATTTTTACCCTTTTAGGGTGAGTATTTCAACTGAGCCCATTTCGGCAAAAGCAAAGGAGAGGAGCAAAAAAAATATAAGTAACAAGGTCTTGTCCCTCCTCCAGCCTGTGATTGGACCATGAAAGGGGAAGCAACAAATTGATGATCTAATTCATCTCCTTCTTTTAGTATGTTTCTTGTTATCACTTGAACTCGTGTACTGCTTTTCCTTCTCTCAATATGGGTTCTGCTGTATGAGGGTTACGAGAGGCTCAAATCAGGTACAATTCAGGTACTAAGGCTTTCTTCAAACTTAGAGCATGCATTTGTGCTTCATTAAAGTGGAGCTCCACTCAAACGGGGAAGTTCTGCTTTAAGGAACGGTCTCCTGCTCCCCGTGAAGAATTGGCACCTTTGGGGAGCGGGTACCCGATTTTAACAGGCACCCATACCCACGTCCACTCTGATTTCCTAGGCAATCGGAAGTGTAAGTTGTCCTCCCCCCACCCCCAACACCCCAAGGCCCTTTAATCTTCCGGGACACGTGACAGATCCCAGAAGATTACGGGACAGTTCACAATGCACAGCACTGCTCGTGCATGTGCAGTAGGCACCTGGCTGTGAAGCCGCAAGCTGTCACAGCCGAGTGCCCATACTGAGGACGGCCGGTGAACCTGGCCGATGTGAACGCACCGCTGGATTGTAGGACAGGTGAGTGGCTGTTTGTTAACCTCCCTAGCAGTCCGATTATGTCAGTATTTCTGTGCTCAAAGCGGTACGTTTTTTTGAATGGAAATATGTTGTTTTTTTATTGTAGGGCTGTAATTTTTAGGAATAACTGACTGAAATCTGTCCGAACAAGAGTGTAGTAAACATCCCGGGTATGATAAAACTTGAAACATGAAATCATAAATTATAATTTAATAAATAATCATAAAAAATAATAAATTTAATTCAATAATTAATCAAACCAATAACACTGAAATTTGAAATAGAGCGCCAAGTTCGCACATCGCTGAGCAAAGTCGCAGAATCGTTTTCAGTGTCTGATGAGGAATTTCCCCCACGAATCATTATCACTCAATTCTGCAAGTGGTTCTGATTTACTATCGCTGTTCTCTAGCCGGTCTAAAACCGATTTTGACCTAAAGGGACGCTTTTTGGACGCCATGGACGTTTCTCAGTTTCCAGGCAGAAAGAACAGTAAAAATGCAGGCAGGGCGCCGGACAAAGCACTCGGGACAAAATGTATGTGAAATGGTTTGATACAGGAATGTTATACTATGTGATTTTAGTGTATTTAGTGAATGTCACTTTTTGACATTTTTAATTTCCCACCGTTCTGTCCCCCATACGTCCCGACGTCGCAGGGAACGGAACCCGGATGACATGGCTGGGGACGCTGCAGGGGAGACATCGCGGGAGCGCAGGACAAGGTAAGTGAAGAAGAGATCCCGGAGCAACGCTGCAGGGTATTCCTGTGTGTAGCTCGGGGTTACCGCTTGTGGTGCTGAAACTTTAGTCTGAGCTACACTCGGGAATACCGCCAGGGGGGTTAAAAGGCATCAGCTGCAGTTTCTGTCGCTGCTGACTGTTATTTTTTTTCAGATGAGACTGGAGCTCCGCTTTAATAAAACTTTCTGCAAAGCCAATGCCTGTACTCTGCATTGACAGCAAACCATGTAGTATACATGCAAAAATTTGCTGCATGTTTGCGTCCCTTTGTGTTGCTTTTGATCTATTTTGCAACTTTGGCAGGTGTTGGCAGAAAAGGGGGGCATTTGGAGAACTTCAGATAAAGTTCTTAACTCTATAGGTGTTTGAAGGAACATTAAACATGTATTTTATGATCGTCGTATGTGTGAACAAAACCTTACAAAGCTTGCTTTAAAAAAAAAAAAAAAAAGCTGATGGCTGCTTTAATTTGTGTATTTAGTGTCTACCTGGAGTTCAGCTTTATAACTCCTTCTTTCTGATCTGAAATTTACCTCCTGTGAAGGTTGAGAAACTCTTATCTACAGCCACTTGTATGTTTTTAGCAGCCTTTTGAGTGGCCAAAGAATGTCAAACACTTAACAATTGAGCAATCGGTCCAAACTTTGGAATATTGCACCTACCTGTCATTTTTTATGTTTACGCAGATCAAGTGTTTCAGGAGAGAAGCCATAGACAAGGTTTTCATTTTTTTATTTATTTTTTTTAATTTCAAAGTCTGTAAAAGCTGCCCGCTCATCCCATGTATGTTGGGCTGCACTGGGCAGTCTTGCCCAACACTGTCTGGTTGCAGTTCACACCAGTCCTATCTGTTCAATTTGGACATGCAGTGTTTTTTTGTTTGTTTTTGTGTTTTTGTTTTTTTAGTGCATTGTGTTTGGATGCAGTACACTACACTGCAACTCGCTGCAGTAAAGAATGAACGAGGAACTGCTCTTTTCACAGCACAAGGCAGCTGCCGCAGTAGAATGCAGTTCTGGTGTGAACATGTGAATGAGCCCTGACTTAATTTACAAAATAAAATACCTGAAACTGCAGTCAGCCAGTCATTTACAGTGAAGGAAATAAGTATTTGAACCCCTGCTGAATTTGAATGTTTGCCCACTCACAAAAAAATTATCAGGTGTCTTTTATACAGGTAACAAAATGAGATGAGCAGCACTCCCTTTAAGAGACTGCTTCTAATCTCAGCTTGTTACCTGTATGAAAGACACCTGGTAGCCAGAAATCCTGCTGAATGATAGGGGATCAAATACTTATTTCCCTCATGAACATGCAAATCAGTCATCATTTATTAGACGCATTTCTGCTGAATTTTTTGTTGCTATTCTGTCTCTCAGTGTTACAATACACCGAACATTCGATTTTTAAACTGATCATTTCTTTGTGAGTGGGCAAACATTCAAAATCAGCAGGGGATCAAATACTTATTTCCTTCACTGTATATACAGTGCATTCAGAAATTATTCAGACCCCCTTCACTTTTTTCAATTTTGTTATGTTGCAACCTGATTCTACAGTTGTTTTAAATTAATTTTTTTTTTCACATTAACCACTTGCCCTCCTGAGGATTTACCCCCCTTAATGACCAGGCCTCTTTTTGCTACTCGGCGCTGCACTAATTCAACTGATAATTGCGCGGTCATGCAATGCTGCACCCAAACGAAATTTACGTCCTTTTTTCACACAAATAGAGCTTTCTTTCGGTGGTATTTGATCACCTGTGCGCTTTTTATTTTTCACGCGATAAACAAAAAAAGGCCAAAAATTTTGAAGAAAAACTATATTTTTTACTTTCAGCTATAAAAAATATATAAACTCAAAGTTGGTTATAAATTTAGACCAAAATGTATTCTGCTCCATGTTTTTGGTAAAAAAAATCCCAATAAGTGTATATTGATTGCTTTGTGTGAAAGTTATAGCGTCTACAAACTATGGTATAAATACTGCAATTTACGCCATTTTGTTGCTTTACAGCGCTGCGCTAGTTTAACGGACAATTGCGCGGTCATGCAATACGGTACATAAATGAAATTTACATCCTTTTTTTTTTCCCCACAAATTGAGCTTTCTTTCGGTGGTATTTGATTGCCTGTGCGGTTTTTATTTTTTGCTCTATAAAAAAAAAAGGCTGACAATTTTGAGGAAAAAAAACAATATTTTGGACTTTTTGCTATAAAACATGTCCAGTAAAAAAAAATGTAAAAATCAAATTTAGTCATAAATTTCTGCCAAAATGAATTCAGCGACATGTCTTTGCTAAAAAAAAAAACCCAATACGTGTAAATTAATTGGTTTACGTGAAAGTTATAGCGTTTACAAATGGCGGGAAAGATACTGGGATTTTTAGTTTTTTTTTTTTTATACTAATAATGGCGGCAATCAGCGACTTATGGCGGGACTGCGGCGGACATTCTCACATTGGGGGGTACTGACTTGGGGTCACTGACATCCTCAGTGACACCAATAGAGGGATCAGTGCAAAATGTACTAATGGCACTGGGGAGGAAGGGTTAAGTTTATTATTCAGGGAAGGGTTATCTGTGTGAGGGGGAGTGTTTTACTAGGGGGCGGGGGTGTGTACTGCAGGGAACACCGCTGATCGGGAGAGAGAAACTCTTCTGTCCCGATCAGCGTGTCCTGGAGCTGTCAGGGAACTGACAGAAAGCACAGCTACTGCAGCTGTGCTCTCTGTCAGCAATTGCCGCCGATCGCCGGGACATAGCCGGTTGTGACCCGGCGACTGACATCCGTGGCTGTGATCGGCAGGACAGGTAGGGCGGCGGGTGCCTCGCGCGCGCCCTCTACCTGTTTTTAAAACACATTTTAAAGCGTGCTTTTGCCCAGCCGTGCTGCCCTGCCGATGTATTTATACAGTGGCTGGGCGGCATATGGTTAATCATAGTGTATTTTTTTCCCAAAAAATATATATACATTTTTTGAAAATTGCGCATTTCAGTTTTGGTTTTCTGCCAAGTTCATTTTAAATTTTTGTTTTCGTTACCAGAATTTTCATTTCGGTGCACCACTAATTTCTATGCAGAAATGAGCCTGATTTTGCACGCTTCAGCTTCAGTAAACAGACCCGTCAATGTCTAGGGAACAGAAACAAGGATGTTAACTGGAGCTTCTGAAGTTCTTGAAATGTGTAGTGGAAGGCTGGAAAGCGGCAGAGCTACAGTTTCATTTTAAGTCATTGTGGCTTTGAAGATAGGACTTGTAATGGTCCACAGTGCTTGCGGCGAAGGGTTAGTTTTCTCGTGATTGGTCAGTTTATCTCCCATGCATTGAATCTTCTATCTCCACAGGAAGTGAAGACCAGCAGATCTCTCTGTTTATGCCTGCACAGTGTGTCCTGCTCCTATCAATATCAGGATGTCCGCTGTTACCGAGAACAGCTCGACCTTTTTCAACGTGACCTCTGCCTCCTCTACCCTATCCTTCAGCACATCCGTATCCCCAACATCCGACTCTGGATTCATCAGTCCCAATGTGACCCAGCCACATGTGTGCCTGGTTATCCTATATGAAGATATCAGAAGTTCCAGGTATGTGACTTTTAAAGAGGAAGAGACCAGCGTAAAGGCCAACAGTGTAGTATGTTTTACAACAAAGGTTTTTTTTTTTTTATATAGAATGCATGAAGGTAAAAAGCCCTGAGCCTTGCAGCGGTTCTCAACCTGTGGGTCGTGACCCCTTTCACAGGGGTCGCCTAAGACCATCGGAAAAATCATATTTCCGATGGTCTTAGGAACCGAGACACTGCTCCCCTATCCGTCTCCAGGCGGGTCCGCCCACATACAAGTACCCGGCGTGATGACATCATCGCGCCAACCCCATCGCATACACCCCATACAAATACAGGTGTATGTGACAGGGTTGGCGCCATAATGTACTTATGTGGACCAGTCACACATGTGTAAAGAGCAGCTACTGTGTAGAAAGCAGCTACTGTGTAGAAAGCAGCTACTGTGTAGAAAGCAGCTACTGTGCAGAAAGCAGCAGCATTGGAGGTAAAACGACACTCATGAATTATAATTACTGGGTAAATGGTTTACTGTTGTTATACAGTAGGGAAAAAAGTATTTAGTCAGCCACCAATTGTGCAAGTTCTGCCACTTACAAAGATGAGAGAGGCCTGTAATTGGCATCATAGGTAGACCTCAACTATGAGAGACAAAATGAGAAAAATAATCCAGACAATCACATTGGCTGATTTGGAAAGAATTTGTTTGCAAATTATGGTGGAAAATAAGTATTTGGTCAATATGAAAAGTTCATCTCAATACTTTGTTATATATCCTTTGTTGGCAATGACAGAGGTCAGACGTTTCCTGTAAGTCTTCACAAGGTTGGCACACACTGTTGCTGGTATGTTGGCCCATCCTCCATGCAGATCTCCTCTAGAGCAGTGATGTTTTGGGGCTGTCGCTGGTCAACACGGACTTTCAACTCCCTCCAAAGGTTTTCTATGGGGTTGAGATCTGGAGACTGGCTAGGCCACTCCAGGACCTTGAAATGCTTCTTACGAAGCCACTCCTTCGTTGCCCGGGCGGTATGTTTGGGATCATTGTCATGTTGGAAGACCCAGCCACGTTTCATCTTCAATGCCTTTGCTGATGGAAGGAGGTTTGCACTCAAAATCTCACGATACATGGCCCCATTCATTCTGTCCTGTACATGGATCAGTCATCCTGGTTCCTTTGCGGAGAAACAGCCCCAAAGCATGTTGCCACCCCCATGCTTCACAGTAGGTATGGTGTTCTTTGGATGCAACTCAGCATTCTCTCTCCTCCAAACACGACGAGTTGTGTTTCTACCAAACAGTTCTATTTTGGTTTCATCTGACCATATGACATTCTACCAATCCTCTTCTGGATCATCCAAATGCTCTCTAGCAAACTTCAGACGGGCCCGGACATGTACTGGCTTAAGCAGGGGGAAACGTCTGGCACTGCAGGATCTGAGTCCCTGGTGGCGTAGTGCGTTACTGATGGTAGCCTTTGTTACGTTGGTCCCAGCTCTCTGCAGGTCATTCACTAGGTCCCCCCGTGTGGTCCTGGGATTTTTGCTCACCATTCTTGTGATCATTTTGACCCCATGGGGTGAGATCTTGCGTGGAGCCCCAGATCGAGGGAGATTATCAGTGGTCTTGTATGTCTTCTATTTTCTAATTATTGCTCCCACAGTTGATTTGTTCACACCAAGCTGCTTGCCTATTGCAGATTCAGTCTTCCCAGCCTGGTGCAGGTCTACAATTTTGTTTCTGGTGTCCTTCGACAGCTCTTTGGTCTTCACCATAGTGGAGTTTGGAGTGTGACTGCTTGAAGTTGTGGACAGGTGTCTTTTATACTGATAACAAGTTCAAACAGGTGCCATTGATACAGGTAATGAGTGCAGGACAGAGGAGCCTCTTAAAGAAGAAGCTACAGGTCTGTGAGAGCCAGAAATCTTGCTTGTTTGTAGGTGACCAAATACTTATTTTCCACCATAATTTGCAAATAAATTCTTTCCAGATCAGCCAATGTGATTGTCTGGATTATTTTTCTCCTTTTGTCTCCCATAGTTGAGGTCTACCTATGATGCCAATTACAGGCCTCTCTCATCTTTTTAAGTGGCAGAACTTGCACAATTGGTGGCGGACTAAATACTTTTTTGCCCCACTGTATTAAGACTGTTACCCATGCTACACCATGCTTCAAGACAAATTTTCTTTCATTTGTAATTAGAAATAAATATTTCACAATGTATAATTACATATTTTTGTGATTCATCACTATGCTTTAATTATGTTTAATTTGTAACAATGAAAATACATCCTGCATATCAGATAATTACATTACGATTCAATATAGTAGCAAAATTACAGTTATGAAGTAGCAACGAAAATAATTTTATGGTTGGGGGTCACCACAACATGAGGAACTGTATTAAAGGGTCGCGGCATTAGGAAGGTTGAGAATCACTGCTTTACAACCATGTTAAAGTTAGATCAGCTTAGCCTGGGCTTCCACCTAATTATTATACAGGATTTATATAGTGCCGATAGTTTGCTTTACAAACTAAAGAGAGACGGTACAGTTAAAATACAGGGCAATAGAGAGGCTCAGAGACATTCTCATATTTTGCTTGTTGATTGACTTCCTTCATAATGAAATATCTGAGTTCTGATCATATTTCATTTATTTCCTCCTGTGGCAGGGTGCGATATTGGGATCTGATGCTTCTAATTCCCAATGTTCTGTTCTTTGTCTTCCTGCTGTGGAAACTGCCGTCTGCAAGGGCCAAAATCCGAGTCACGTCAAGTCCCATCTTCACCACTTTCTACATCCTAGTAAGTCTGTTGTCAAGGTCTGTATTGTTTGACTGATTTCTGCATCAAGTCATTTCTTCATAAAGCACAGTAGAGTCTTCTTAAAACAGAAGTTATCTACCTATCTCCCTTCCATCACAAATCCAAAAACAAAAGGTTTATTTCTCATCCTGTTCTAGAACAGTGGCAGAGCCATGCAAATCGTTCTTTTTATGCCTCTTGAGTCCAACTGTACATCCAAAACTGATGTGTTCTAGCTCAGATACACCTAGGCAGGGGCGGACTGAGCATTTGGAAACTCGGGCACTGCCCGAGGGCCCGGGGTCAGTAGGGGGCCCCATGAGATACCCCTGGTACCTTTTTCATAGGCTTTTTTGAGTTTGGGCAAGGACACAGGGGCCCCATGATCCCCTATTGCCCAGGGGCCCCATGAGTTGTCAGTCCGCCCCTGCACCTAGGGATAGATTTTCTAAAATGGGTGCACACAGAATCTGATGCAGCTGTGCAATAGTAATCAGCTTCTAACTTCAGCTTGTTCCTAGTCAATTGCATACAGCAGTTTTTTTTTTTTTTCTTTTCTTTTGTCCGTGGAGGTGCGAAAAAACGAAAACCCAAAGTGAACAAAAAACGTGCAAGTGCAAAACAGCAACACAAAAAAATGCACTTAGGAGTGTACTTTTTTTTTCTACCTACCGAAGGGGTAATTAAAGCGGAGTTCCACCAATTTTTAACCACTTCAAGTCCGGACACTTTTACTCTCTTCCTGCCCAGGCCAATTTTCAGCTTTCAGCGCTATCACACTTTGAATGACAATTGCGCGGTGATGCAACACTGTACCCATATGAATTTTTTAGCATTTTTTTGAGACAGATAAAGCTTTATTTTGGTGGTATTTATTCACCACTGGGATTTTTATTTTTTTTGCTATATAAATGAAAATATCCAAAAATTTTGAAAAAAAGTGTTTTTCTTATAAAATTTTGCAGATAATCTTTCTTCATAAATCTTGGCCAAAATTTATTCAGTTATCTTTTTAGTAAAAAAAAAAATAAACCAAATTAGTTTATAACCAAAAATGATAATTTTTACAAGTTTTTTTTTTTTACATTTTTATTTAATTTTTTTATATTATTATTTTTTTTTACATACTGTCACCCTAGCAGTATAGTGTCACCATGGTGACACTGTACTACTTGTGGGGGGTGATGAAGATTTTTTTTTTTTTTCTTACACTGATTGCTTTTACACATAAAGGCTGTAAAAGTAATCATTTCTCCTTCTCTCTGGCTGCATTCTTGCAGCCATTGAGAAATACTGTGTGAGCTGTGATTGTTCACAGCTTGTCACATGGTACAAGGCTGTTGTGAATAGCCTTGTACCATGTGACCTCTGGGATCATTCACAGATTTCACACGTAGTAAGCAATGATGTCAGAAGTGACATCTTGCTTACTACTCTGCATGTGATCACTGATTGGCCAATCAGTGATCACTGATTGGGACCTCACACAGAGGTCCCATACGACAATCGGTGTTCCACTGTGTCCGGATGACACAGCGGGCACCGGATCGCGGTGCTGCGCGCTCCGAGGGAGCGTGCACAATCAGGGGGCGGGGAGGCCATTTATAAAGGGCCACCCGCCCCTGCACTGCCACCGTCCGGCCATTTATATATAACGACTGGTTGGGAGGTGGTTAAAAGTTGCTTTCATCTACATGCCCACCCGCAGTGTATTCCTTAATGGATATTAATATATATATATATATATATATATATATATATATATATATATATATATATATATATATATATATTTTTTTTTTTTTTTTAATGTCTGAATACCTTATTTTTATCTGTGTATGCAGCACTTCCGGTCCGGCTGCCTAGGTGATGTCGTCATAAGGTGCTTCGCATGGACTCCTGGGATATCGGCGTTCTCTATCCCAGGAGTCCAAGCAAATTGACTAAAAATCGGGGCGGCACAGTGGCTAAATGGTTAGCACTTCTGCCTGGCAGCACTAGGGTCACTGGTTCGAATCCCAACCACGGCACCACCTGCCTGGAGTTTTCATGTTCTCCCTGTGCCTGCGTGGGTTCCCTCCGGGTACTCCGGTTTCCTCCCACACTCCAAAGACATGCTGGTAGGTTAATTGGCTCCTGTCTAAATTGGCCCTAGTATGTGTATGTATGAATGTGAGTTAGGGACCTTAGATTGTACACCCCTTGAGGGTTAGGGACTGATGTGAATGTACAATATATATGTAAATTGACGGCGCTATAGAAGTACCTGACATAAATAAAATTGCATTATTTCCCAGACCGCATCCGACTTCCGGGTCTTCTGATTGGCAGGTTGCCATAACAACAAGACGGTAACGTCCGCCGATGCCACCATTGCTATGGCAACCTTCAATCAACAAACTGCGTCGTTACTGCCCAGGCGCGAGATCGGGAGGTGCATGCTGGGTAGCCAGCTGCACCGAATCCCGGAAGTGAACAGGAGCGGGCTTCAGACGCCCACATCTACCATGGCCCCTGCCTGCTGACAAGATCAATCCATCAGATCAATTTACAGATGTATGAATACAGTTATAACAATAGCCAATTATTTCAGTACAAGTAATAACAATCATGATGGCACTTTAAAAAAAAAAAAAATTGCTGTGGAGCCTGGAGCTCCGCTTTAATTGCATGCAACTTGTTGGCAATCATCAGTGTAGTGCAGTGTATGGAAACAATGGCTTCTATGTATCAAGGCTTGGTGTTCAATGAAAACTCCTAACCAGACAGGTTATACTGGGGTGAGCCAAAAGGATCATAAAGGTCCTGCACTTTTGTCTTTGCATACACTTTTAAGTACTTAATGCTGGTTTTCTGCCAACATAAAACATTTTTATTGGACATAAAACTGTGTTTTGTATAACTGTCTCTAAAAGTGTATGCAAACCTACTGTAACCTGTTTGTGTATATGAGAAGCAAATAGAACCATGTAAACAACTATCTATAGATTGTTTTCTAAAATATATTAAAATGCCTCTTCTTTTTTTTTTTTTTCTTTCACCTGTTATATATCATGGTCATGTGTTCCCTACTTTGCTTTGTGCCACACTGCGATGCTACCTATAGATGTCATCACTGGACACGCCCTTTATTTCCCCAGTGCGTTGCCGTTGTGGTATCCTGTTGCTTAAAGCGGAGCCCCACCCAAAAGGGGAAGTTCTGCTTTAAGCCTTTGTCCCCCGCTCCCCATTAAGGATTGGCACCTTTTGGGGAGCGGGTAACCAAATTTGACAGGTTCCCACTTCTGTTGTGATCGCCTAGGCCAGTGGTCGGCAAGCCGCGGCTCGCGAGCCACATGCGGCTCTTTACACGCTTTAATGCGGCTCTTGTGTGCCGGGCGCCCGCTCCCCTCCCTCCTCTCGGGCGGCAGGGACTCTGCAGCGTGATCCAAAAAAAAAACAGCCAGGGCAGCGCGCTCAAATGCAATGATTGGCCAGTCTCGCTGCCACTCACATCCTGATAGCCATTGATTGGCTGTCAGGATGTGTGTAGGCGGGGCAGCGTGACGAACGTGAGAGGAGCTAGGCTCCTCTCACAGTCCGCCCTGAAGACCGGAACGGCGCGGGAACACGGCGAGAGGAACGCGCGGAGCAAAGGTAAGTGAATTGACACAGGGGGAACTTGGCTTACTACTTGCTACTTACTTACTACTACTATATGAGGGATGAATTCATATGGGGGATGAATTACTATATGGGGGATGAATTACTATATGGGGGATGAATTACTATATGGGGGATGAATTACTTTGTGGGGGATGAATTACTATGTGGGGGATGAATTACTATGTGGGGGATGAATTACTATGTGGGGGATGAATTACTATGTGGGGGATGAATTACTATGGGGGATGAATTACTATTTGGGGGATGAATTACTATGGGGGATGAATTACTATATGGGGGATGAATTACTATGGGGGATGAATTACTATGGGGGATGAATTACTATATGGGGGATGAATTACTATATGGGGGATGAATTACTATGGGGGATGAATTACTATGGGGGATGAATTACTATAGGGGGGATGAATTACTATAGGGGGGATGAATTACTATAGGGGGGATGAATTACTATAGGGGGGATGAATTACTATATAGGGGGATGAATTACTGTATGGGGGATGAATTACTGTATGGGGGATGAATTACTGTATGGGGGATGAATTACTATATGGGGGATGAATTACTATAGGGGGGATGAATTACTATATGGGGGATGAATTACTATATGGGGGATGAATTACTATAAAAACTTATTGAAACTAAAAACAGTGTACCATCCTATGTATTTTCAGTTTTAAAAATGTGGCTCTCAAAATAAATTTAAATCGTGGTTTTGGCAAGATTTGGCTCAGTTGAAAAAAAAGGTTGCCCACCACTGGCCTAGGCGATCGGAAGCGGAAGTTGTCCAATGCCCCCCCCTCCCCATAGTCTTCTGGGACACGTGACAGATCCCAGAAGACTACGGGGCCATTCACAAAGCGCAGCACTTCTCGCGCATGATGCACAGTGAGCACCTGGCTTTGAAGCCGCAAGCTGTCACAGCCGGGTGCCCACACTGAAGATGCCGGTGCCAGGGAGAGTAGACGGCCGATGAAACCAGCGGTGTTGAGGACACCGCGGGACCAAGGGACAGGTAAGTGGCTGTATTTTAAAAGTCAACAGCTACAGTTTTTGTAGCTGCTGACATTTTTTTTTTCTTTTTTTAGGTGGAACTCTGCTTTAGGCAAGTTAAAGTGGTTATAAAGCCGAAACATTTTTTACCCTAATGCATTCCTTGTATTAAGGTAAAAAATGTTTAGGTAGTAGTAGAATTCCCCAGACCCCCCTCCCCCACTCCTTACACTTACCTGAGCCCTTATGTGATCCAGCACTGTTCCTGTCTGCAGTGGTTCTCTCCTCACTTCCTGGTCTCCAAGGCTTTGCTTAGGTAGGTGGAGCCATTCCCACTGCTGTCAATCAAAGCCAGTGACAAAGGAATGGGGGGCAGAGCCAAGTCTTGCTGTCTGTGTCTATAGATGCAGACAGTGAGGCTCGGGAACACGCCCCCACAAGTGCCCACATAAGAAGCGGCTTCCTCTCCTTCCACCAGAGAGAAGGAGAGTGTTGCTTCTCTAAATAAAGGAGTCCTGGGAAATAACAGGATCAACCAGAAATTTACACGCAAAGGATATGGTAATGAAGGAAAGGTGGACCACAGTGTTAGAGAAAGTTAATTATTTTTAGACAATGACACACAAACATTTTGGGTTTACTGGCACTAATTAGTTTTTTTTTTTTTGGAGTTACATAATATAAAAAAAGTTTTGATATTCTACATTCTTTTTAACTGTGTCTGTAAATCTAATACATGGAAATCTGTGATCAGTATTGACATAAACTCTTATTTATTCCTTCTTTTTTTTTTTTTTTTTTTTTTTATTTACAGGTGTTTGTGGTGGCATTAGTAGGGATCACTCGAGCTATTGTGTCTATGACTGTGAGTTCCTCCAGTGTCGCCACTGTTACGGACAAGGTGAGATGTGGTCAGCTGGCAGGAAAACTGGTTGAAGTTGGTAACCGGCCTTATTGATAGACAAAGAAAATTTCCACAAAAGGATGGAGGGGATTGTCGGGGGGGGGGGGGGAGCTTTAGCCTTTGTACATTTTGTCTGCTGATGGCACTCAGGTCAGAAATGATAGGCTCACCCTAGGTCTGACAGATGCTACCCTGCCAACTACCTGACTTAATGAGTCTATATAAGACCTAAGATAACAACCTCAGAGTTGGGTATAAGCATCCATGGACTTTATTATTATATATTGTTTTTTATACATTCAGACCATGTGTTATTTCAACATGAGCTCGGGTAGTTAAACTGTTACTAAACCCCGGACCCTGCATTCACTATATCTGGTCTCCCCGGACCCTGCATTCACTACATCTGGTCTCCCCGGACTCTGCATTCACTATATCTGGTCTCCCCGGACCCTGCATTCACTACATCTGGTCTCCCCGGACTCTGCATTCACTACATCTGGTCTCCCCGGACTCTGCATTCACTATATCTGGTCTCCCCGGACCCTGCATTCACTATATCTGGTCTCCCCGGACCCTGCATTCACTATATCTGGTCTCCCCGGACCCTGCATTCACTATATCTGGTCTCCCCGGACCCTGCATTCACTATATCTGGTCTCCCCGGACCCTGCATTCACTATATCTGGTCTCCCCGGACCCTGCATTCACTATATCTGGTCTCCCCGGACCCTGCATTCCCTATATATGCTCTCCCCGGACCCTGCATTCACTATATCTGGTCTCCCCGGACCCTGCATTCACTATATCCGGTCTCCCAGGACCCTGCATTCACTATATCTGGTCTCCCACAGTACACAGAACATGGAAATGCAATTATTTTAGTAAATATAAACTGCTAAATACCTTTTCTCATTAGCAGTTACAGCAGTCTTGTGACTTCTATCAGTGTTCAGCCGAGCACTGGTTAAAGCTTGTAGGGGGAGTTTTCATTCTTCTCTAGGAGGGTGAAGGACCCTTGACCCTCTGTCTGGACTGCGTCGATTGGCCCTGTGCTGATCACATGCACTCTCCTAAGAACAAAAAAAACACCTCTAGTAATATACACCAAACTGAGCACGTGAAGAGTGACTCCACATGATATGTCTTATCAGGAGATAAGAGGGCGGCACTGGGAGAAGGGGAGGATCAGAGAAGACAGGATCAAACAGAGTTTTTACACAATGCAGAGGATTAACCCCTTAGGTTCCACAGTGAGTATAACCAGCATGCTTTACTGCATATACAGACTGATTGTACTGTTGTAGGTTTAGTAACACTAAAGGGGCAGCAATTATCAGACCAGTCAATATGAATCTGTCATAAATTAGTCTGCACAATGAAAGTCCTGAAATGTGACCAATCATTACTGCTTCTCTTTGCAGTTGTTGGTACAATATTAAATGCCTGTCTTTTTTTTTTTTTTTTTTTTCAGGTTTTGTGGGAGATCACCAGGTTTTTCCTGCTGGCTATTGAACTCAGTGTCATTATACTAGGCTTGGCATTTGGTGAGGTTATTTTGTTTTTGATTTATTTAATCTATAGCATGTTATTATAAAGGAAATCTATGATGATATAAGAATGCAGGCTGTCATTGCTGACCTCTCCTTAAACTAGTAGTTACCTTAATTCTGGTTTGAGCCTGTTCAGGGCTTCAATCCGAGCTACAGTCTTTCCTCAAGTCTTACACAGTTGTACAGGCTCCTTTTTTGTACTGAAATTGCTATCTCGGATTTCACTGAACACTGAGCTTTTCACATTGCACTAAGTTGCCTTTTCCCATTCAAATTAAAGTGGACCTGAACTCTAAAGGTGAAGACTTGCCATGTTATAGGGGACATATATAAAGGTTAAAGCGGAGTTCCACCCAAAAGGGGAAGTTCCGCTTTAAAGATTGGTCCCCCGCTCCCTATTTAGGATTGGCACCTTTGGGGAGCGGGTACCCGAAATTGACAGGTACCCGCTCCCACTTCCTCTGCGATCGCCTAGGCTATTGGAAGCGGAAGTTGTCGTCCTACCCTCCCTCCCCATAGTCCTGTGGGACACGTGACAGGTCCCAGAAGACGACGGGCCATTCAGGAAGTGCAGCGCTACTCATAGCTGTAACTGTCAGTTTTGTAATATTGCAATGCCTCATGGGAAATGTAGTTCCACAACAGCTAGAGAGCCGCAGGTTGCTTACCACTGGGCTAGGCGATCGGAAACGGAAGGTGTCCCCTTTCCCACCCTGTAGTCTTTTAGGACACGTGACAGGTCCCAGAAGACTACAGGACCATTCATGAAGCGCAGCGCTGCTTGCACATGCGCAGTGGGCACCCGGCTGTGAAGCTGCAAGCTGTCACAGCCGGGTGCCCACACTGAAGATGCCGGCGCCTGGAATACAGGACGGCCAGTGAAGGGGGCTGCAGCGGGGGCACGGTGGGATTGTGGGACAGGTGAGTGACTTTAAGAGTCAGCAGCTACAGTTTTTGTAGCTGCTGACTTTTATTTTTTTACAGAGTGAGTGGAACTCCGCTTTAACTTCAGCAATACTCTAAAAAGTTTACTTTTTTTCTGTATTTCTCCGTTAGAAATAGCAGTGTGCTTCTTCCTTGAGCCTCATATTTGTAAATCTGCAGTGTGAGATAATCTTAAGGCACTGCTAGTCTCGTCAGATTTGTATTGAGATTTAGTGATGTCACTACTGTTCTCATTGCTGGAGAGGAAGCTGTATCTAAGGACCTGTAGCGTAAGGATCTCCTTGCTTCTGCTTACATTTTTATATACTGTATGGCTGGAATGGAGCTCTAAGAGTTAGCTACATACGGGTGAAAAATACACATGCCTTCCTGTTTAATACATTATGCAGTGTCATCCAAGGCATTCAATCAAATTCCTTTATAGCTGTCAAAGGTGGCTGCTGATTAGTTGCTACAGGCTGCTGCACTCCCTTTTTGTCTTGGAGGATAAGCCATGAAATGAGAATCAATGTCTTGTCTATGGGCAGTCTAGTCATTTCACAATGTGTGTTTTTTTTTTTTTTCTCAGGTCACCTTGAAAGTAAATCCAGTGTGAAGAGGGTACTGGCCATTACTGCCGTGCTGTCACTTGGGTATTCCGTCACACAGGTAACATGCAAGTGTATACTTATTACCTACAAATGATAAATAAACCACTTACTAGCAGCGCTCTTCAGCCTTTGCAGGGGCTGGCTGATATTCTGATGTCAAGTTCTGATTTACAGGAAGCAGGCTTTAGTTTAGGTAGAACAGCCTGTTAACCCTTTCCATCTACAATCCCTCGATGACCCTTCCTCATCATCTTCGAGGAACTTTAATCTATGGTCCATTATGAAGTCTGCAGCAGTGCCAGCTCCTTCTTCAGAGACGGCATCATCACTGACAGTGCTAGTAGGCTACAGCTTTGAAAGTGAGATACAGACCATTAAAAAAAAATATAATAAAAGCTGCTATCTATATATTGCATTAAAACATTTTAATACCATAAGTAGAGCATTTATTAAAGAATAAGTTCACCTTTCATAACATGTTACACCCATATTCATGGTATGAATACACCAGCCCCTGCTCCCCAGCTTTGACAGCTAGTGGGGGATCTTCACTCCACCCACTAGCTGTCATATTTAAAAAAAAAAAAAAAAAACAAAAACATGGTCGTGCAGGGCTCCGCCTGCACGGCCGCGCCACTCATTCACAGTACTCTGAATGAGAAAATGTGGAGCGCCGTATTAGTTCATTCATTCTCCCTGTCAGTATATCTGCTTGCTCATACATCTTGTACGAGCAAGCAGATATACTGACAGATCTGCAGGAGACTTGCATGGCACCAGCGATCTGCCGATTGCTGGTGCAATGGTTTCTAGGCTTCTGCAACCAAAAATAATAAACGCACGTTTTTTTACCTGCAAAAAAAATTACATTTTGGTTAAAAGGTGAACATCTCCTTTAAGAGTGTATCAAATAAAAGCATTTTATGTACTTTTTAAAAGCAATGCAAAATTATCAAATTGACAGGCGCATATTGACATTGCTAAATTTAGTCTGGACTTTCACATCAATGGTCCCTGGCAACAAGAAGGTGGGAGAAACACTAAACAGCTTTGAAAATGGTTGCATTGTGTATATATAGGAAATGTTCTAGATGCCAAACAAAGAGCCTCCTGCTATCAGGACTAATAGTAAATGTCTTCACAAAGGTGATACCCGTGGTAACCTATCTCTTTACTGTTAGGCCACCTGATCTGCTACCTTCCCCACCTAGTGCAGCCACTCCCACTGAGAGCCTGATTTCATACAGTTTACATTTATTTAATGTATCATTATTTGTGAATGAACCGTGCTCCTTGAGTATTCTTGATTTGATATATTTCTTCCAACAGGGAACCTTAGAAATCCTATACCCCGACTCTCACCTCTCGGCACAGGACTTTAATATTTATGGACATGGAGGCAGGCATTTTTGGCTCGCAAGCTCCTGCTTCTTCTTTTTGGTAAGTAAAGTAAATGCATTGCTGCAGATATGTATTGTCCTAAAGAAAAATGTGCTGGAAGCATACAGTATTTGTTACTTCTATTCATGAAGTAATAATGATGAATGTGCATTTCCAGTCCAAACCCTTTTTTTTTTTCTTTGGTTTGGATAAAATTGGGAAGAATTACACCTCCTCTGGGCTCCATTAGAGAGATTACTCCTCACTTCTATCCTGCTGACAACGTTTTACTAGACAGGAAAGGAGTTGTATTCTGCAACAGCAGCACTTTTAGCCTTCCTGGTAAAGGTTGTCGGCAGGATAGGAAATGAACACTTATATTTTAGGCATTGTATTTACTTGTAAAAGCCTCCCTTGTGTGGACATTTTAAAACCCTGAGATTGCTTCTGAACACTTATTTTGGAGGATGTGATGTTAGTAGACTCAGCAGACATATGACAGCCCACCCTTATATCACAGTCCCCCCTTATATCACAGTCCCCTTATTACATCAGTGTCCTTAGTCCCCCCCCTGCACATCATAGCCCCACTTCACATCAAGGTCTCCCTTTACATCACAGTCCCCCCTTCACACTCTCCCCTTCACAGTACTGTCCTCAGCCCCTTTCACATCACACACCCCCCCCTTTTTTTTTTTTTTAACCTGCATCCTAGCAATCCTTAGTCCTAGCCCTTCATCCTAGCAATCAATAGTCCTAGCCCTTCATCCTAGCAATCCTTAGTCCTAGCCTTTCATCCTAGCAATCCTTAGTCCTAGACCTTCATCCTAGCAATCCTTAGTCCTAGCCCTTCATCCTAGCAATCAATAGTCCTAGCCCTTCATCCTAGCAATCCCTAGTCCTAGCCCTTCATCCTAGCAATCCCTAGTCCTAGCCCTTCATCCTAGCAATCCCTAGTCCTAGCCCTTCATCCTAGCAATCAATAGTCCTAGCCCTTCATCCTAGCAATCCTTAGTCCTAGCCCTTCATCCTAGCAATCCCTAGTCCTAGCCCTTCATCCTAGCAATCCCTAGTCCTAGCCCTTCATCCTAGCAATCAATAGTCCTAGCCCTTCATCCTAGCAATCCTTAGTCCTAGCCCTTCATCCTAGCAATCCTTAGTCCTAGCCCTTCATCCTAGCAATCCCTAGTCCTAGCCCTTCATCCTAGCAATCAATAGTCCTAGCCATGCGTCCTAGCAGTAATAGTCCTAGTCCTGCGTCCTAGCAACCAATCACCCGCTTGTTAATTTGGGCAGCTGTTGCTCTCCGTCCAGAACTGTCCTCATTCCAGCCCTCTACCCTGCAGTGAGGTGGACAGCGATGGTGGCTGAGAGGAAGAACTGGCAGAGGCAGCTACAGGGCACCGGGCAAGAGGGACCAGGCTCCTAAGTGAAGTAACTGTGGCGATCCGGATGGGACAGTCACTTGGTCCAGATCCAGACTATAGTCCACCATTTAGGGTTTCCTGCTCTGCAGTATTCCCTTTCGCTTCTCTTCTGGCAGCTATATAAAGACTTATGCAGGGACGTTTAATTAGACACTTCCAAAGAGGAGAGGGTTTTGAAGTGCGAAGGAAGGAAAACACTGTGCTAGGGAACTAAGGACCTTTTGTAGCAGGAATGAGCATTCCCAATCGCAAATTTTTATGTGCAAGTTACACACATTTCTGCTTTTTGCACATAAAGCAGCCTATTTACTTACATAAGCTGCCCTTTTGCCTGTTTTTCTTTTGCTAAAGAAGCTCCTGCGCCTTTTTTTTTTTTTTGTCTTTATTTAACAAAAGGCCAGGGTTTGACAAACTGCGTACACAGACACAACAACATTGATTGGGCAGCTCAGATGCAGCTGAGGAGTCACAGTACATTTAACAATACAACAACTCATGGAAAGCTCAAAAGGCTCTTGCTCCTTTTTGGGCGACAAGCTTTGCGCAATTTTTTTTTTTTTTTTTAAGGCACATTTTGCTGCAATTTGCGTACCATTCTGTCATTCAACAATCACAGCAAAATCGCACTGCGTTTGCGTGCCATTAGGATTGAATGGTACCCAAACACGTGTCGCATGTTTTACTGCTGTTTGGAATCCTGGGCAGAATCACGGTGATTCTGCTGGCGATTCCATATCGTCATGTGTGAATGGAGCCTAAGGGAAAACACTGCAAGTAAGCATTTAAAAGACTTGATTTTTCTGTTCTTTTTACCTGCAATGTTTTAAGTTGGTGACGGGGTCACTTTTTAAGGTTTCACCATGTGTTTTGTTTTCTGCAGGTATACACACTAGTTTCTATACTACCGAAAACCCCCCTGAAAGATCGCATCTCTCTTCCATGTGAGTCTAAAGAGCATATTGATTTTCTCAATAATGTTATTTCAGAAATGGGGATATTTGTGCAAGTAATGCTGGCCACACATGTTACAGCCTGATTGTACAATCGCCCTCAGATATACCAACATCTACATAGCTGGAATGGCCGTCCTAACTGGGTATTTATCAAATAGACTATTTCGGTAGATCTTAATTCAAATATTACCACCTTCAATATTAGTGATTATTAGCAGCGCATTATGTATCTATAACACATTAAATCCACCGTGCATAATTCCCTGTCTTCAATATTACTCCCACAATGAAAACATATTATGCACAAAATATTATAAAATATTACAACAAAGATATATGTGACATCAAATTATAATGCCCAAATTAAACACCATAAATCATAAGTCCTGTGAAAAAAATCATTAATACTGAAAAATGTATGAAAAAGTCCAAACAAAATCTTCCACAATGTGAGTCCTCTGTTAATGTGATTCCCAGTGAAAAATCTCTTAAACCATGTGCTGTGCCCTTCATACACCTCCTCTCAGGTGTGCACTCACCAGAACATAGCCTTGAGGGGGGTGTATGAAGGGCACAGCACATGGTTTAATAGATTTTTCACTGGGACTTTTTCGTATATTTTTCAGTATTAATAATTTTTTTCATTGGACTTATGATTTATGGTGTTTTATTTGAGCACTATAATTTGACGTCACATATAATTTGACCACCGGCACCACAAGGGGTCGAATTATATGTTATATGCTTTCTTGCTGTATACATACCCATTGTGTGGAATAAATATCCTAAGGCAATATTGCACTACTGGCCTCCTCTGTTGTTTCTTTCTGAGCTCCTGTGAGAGCCAGGTACATCCGCAGAGTGGTTACCATTTGGGAAGGCTAAGTGCAAACCGTGGGATAGCGAAGGAGGCATTGACCAGATCTGACCAGACCTTTTTGATGAGATGTCTGATGTCCTTATTATATCATACAAATGCGCAAAAAGGTTGCGTATCTGGTGAGTGCGCAATCTACACTTTAATTGTCTCACCTTATCCACAATCTGTGTCTTTTGGATACCGGAAGATCATTTGAGATCTCGTTCACGCCTGCACTCTGGACTTATGTTTTAGACACAGTGTTTCTTTCACGTTTATATTGGCCACATATTCTGGTGGCACATACATAGATGCACAGTGTCACTTTATATATTTGTGTGCACTTTCTTACATGTTTATATATGTATTTATCTATTGGTTTTAACAGCGCTGCACGTTTATGTTCTTTACATATAATTTGATGTCACATATAATTTTGCTATAATATTTTGTGCATAATATGTTTTCATTGTGGGAGTAGTAATGAAGACAGGGAATTATGTATGGAGGATTTAATGTGTTTATAGATACATAATGCGCCGCTAATAATCACTAGTATTGAAGGTGGTAATATTTGAAGTAAGTTTGACATAGCATTTAAAGTGGCATCTAATTGAATATAATAATACTTAAAGAGCATCGTTTGGCGCGATTTAGTGATCATATAACCACACTTTCTTGGGTCACTTTATAAAATATTTCGGTAGATCACTTGATCTAGCTGATAAATCTAATGGAGATTACGTATGTGAGTGTGGCCAGCTTTAGTTGGAGCCATGTGTAGAATTCAGCCAGGATGCTGACAGTGGAGGCATCACGGGCCGGACAGGGACAGCCAGAGGGCTGCAATCTGCCCAGGTCTGTTTCAAACGGATATTAAACATGGAATTTGTTTTTCTTTAATCATTTGTCACTTCATCCAATGTGTAACAAAATTGCTTTATTCGTGCTGTTTTTCTTCTTCTTGTATAAAAGTGTAATGTATTGTCGTGTACCTTGTTCGTCTGCAGCTAGGAAGAGTTTCTACATCTACGCCATTATCCTGGCCACTCTGAACTTAGCGCAGGGTATAGGCAGCGCTCTCCTGTGTGCCGATATTAGCAATGGGCTCTGGTAAGTTCAAGTTAGTCCCTGTATCCTAATACAAATTTTTGAGTTTGACTAGTTTCCTACTTTTCTCCTGGGACTCCAGTGCTGATATTTCCCAATATTAAAGGAAACCTGTACTTTACCCATTCAGGGAGCAGGTTCCCTTTAAAAAGCAACTAAAGACTTCTACAGTATATGAGAGTATAAACAATTACCAGATCCAGTTACTATGTGATGCACTAGCCTCATAAAGCAAACAAAAAACTTTCTTTAACCCCTTCCTGCCTATCTCCGGCCTCCCTGTATTAGAGTCTGTACGCCATGGGGGGGCAGGAAGGATCAGCGATCATGTGACCACTGTCATTGGCTGTCATAGTGATCACATGACTGTGAGTTGTTCCTGCTGGCTACCAATCGTTAGTGGAGACCGAGAGATGTCTTTGACAGGTCGATCTCTGTGCTGGAGCACACAGTGAGTGCACTCTTGGCGCAAAAACATTGGCTGTCCAGTGACGCATATGTGTGGGTGTTAACCATTTCAATACCGGGCAATTTTACACCTTCCTGCCCAGGCCATTTTTCAGGTTTCAGCGCTCTCACAATTTGAATGACAATTGCGCGGTCATACAACATTGTACCCAAACTAAAATTTTATCATTTTCTTCACGCAACTAGAGCTTTCTTTTGGTGGTATTTAATCGCCGCCGGGGTTTTTATTTTTTGCTAAATTAACAAAAAAAAAACAAAATTTTGAAAAAAAAACACGTTTTTCTTTCTGTTATAAAAGTTTACAAATAAATAATTGTTCTTCATAAATTTAGGCCAAAATGTATTCTGCTACATGTCTTTGGTGAAAATAACCAAAATTAGGATGTATTATTTAGTTTGTAGGAAAGTTATAGAGTTCACAAACTATGGTATAGATCTGAATATTGATCAATCCTGAAGTACTGACAGCCAATCTAATTTCTTGAGGTCCAAGAATGTCAGAACAGGACAGATATCCCCCAAATGACCCCTTTTTGCAGAGTAGACAGTCCGACGTACTTCATAAGAGGCATGGCGAGTTTTTTGAAGTTGTATTTTTTTTGTCATTATTTTCACTGTTTTTTTTTTTTACATACGGTCACCAGTGCAGTACAGCGTCATCATATAACTGGCATGGCGGTGAACAGGGACACTGACTGGTGACAGTATGAAAAAAATGTGTGTGTATGTATGTATGTATATATATATATATATATATATATATATATATATATATATATATATATATATATATATATATATATATATATATATAATTTTTTTTTTTAATTTTTATTAAATTTTTTTTATTTTTTTAAGATTTGTTTTTTCATATTTTACTATGACCAAAGTAGTACAATGTTACCATAGTAACATTGTACTACTTTGGGAAAGTGATCAGTATTATTTTTTTTTTTTTTACACAATTTGCTTATAGCAAAGAATTATTTTGCTATAAGCAAGCATTTACCTGAATGAAATCGATTCATTCAGGTCTTTTTTTTTTTTTTTGCTTAGCTGTGATATGGCCACAGCTAATCACATGACATGTGCATGTGACCTGCTGTGACCATTCACAGCTAGACACTAGTATACAATGGATGGCATGAATGCAGCCATCCATTGTATACAACTGTCATGTGACCTGCTGTGATTGGTCACAGCAGGTCACATGGTACCGGCAACGGGGGCCGGTACTCAGATCTGTCATCGGCCGTGTCCGAGGTACACGGCCGGTGACAGATCGCGCGGCTCTGCAACCGCGCGAACTGCGCATGTGCGGGAGGACGCCAAATGGCGTGCACCCGGAAAGCTAAAGCATTTTTGTGGCCGCCAAACGGCTATAGGCCGGGCGGCTAATGGTTAAAGACCCTCCTTTTGCTGCTGCACATTCTCTATATGGTATGTGGGTAGCAACAGGTGAACTTCCCTGACTGAGCCAAATCCTTCTTCATTTGTGTCTCACCCTCCAGGACACTGCAGCACACCGTGGTGGGTTTCATCAAAAGAGGTAGTGCTGTCAATGCGGACTAGGTGTGGCCAGGTGCTGATTGACAAGATACAGGGTTGTGAATTATCAGTGACAATGCCAAGCAGGCATGGTCTACGTCAGTGTTTCTCAACCTTTTGTCAGTCAAGGCATCCTTTAAAATTATGGACCGTCTTGAGGCACCCCATTCTAAAATGTGAAAAACTATTCTAATAGTTTTATATAAACACAGCACCACCCACACGCGTAGGACACCCAATGTTAGAGATGATTTATTCTTCCAAAGCAAGTACACTTTTACACACTGGTACTGACTAGTACGCCAGTGTTTCTCTTCTCCCTCAGTTTTTCTCCATCACTGAGCTAATGCTAGTCAAAATATTTTGCACTTTATATATTCGAGTATGATAGAAGATATTTATGTTTCATGAGTTTACAGCGCTGCACGTTTATGATATACATTTACATAGGGACAGTTACCGATACCTTAAGTGCTAGCAGCTATTTAAAATTACTTATGTCCGTTTACACCTGCCGACACCCGATCCGGTCTGCTAAAAATTTAAAAACGGAAAGGGAACAGTCCTCCTGCGTCTAGGTGGATTGGAAGACAGCCAGGTGTAAACCGACAGCGGAGTCTGTTTACACCTGGCTGCCCATAGAGCAGTGCAGGCTTTGTCTGTGTCCGCTTTGAATAAACTGAGCAGACATGGACCTGTCATCCGCTCCCTCTGCTCTGATCAGCAGACCATGCTCCTGCTGATCAAAACAGAGTCTGTCCCATGTGAAAGGGGCCTTTTGGGGTTCCTGCCGGATCTATTCACGCATGACCTATCTGCACATATTTGCAGCAAAGTCATGCAGTTGTATATTCTACTGTAGGCTTGAGTTTTATGTAGACTGTTATCTAACCACTGTCCTGTTCTTTTTCTTTTCTTCTGACAGTTTGGTGGATGTCACCACATTTTTATACTTCAGCCTCTTTGCGCCACTCATGTATGCAGCTTTCCTGAAAGGCTTCTTTGGGTAAGTTATATCAATTAAATCTACAGATGGGTATCCCTATTTTTATTTTTACCTATTCTCTCCAGGGTGGATTTGATTTAAATCACGATTTAAATCACCAGTCAGTCAGGCTTGATGTAAATCCTAGTTTTCTACATAAAGACTAATTCTTGCTGGTATAACTTTAATATGCAAGTAGATGAAGATTTTTAGAATAACTTTTCATATTAGTTTTTTTTATCCCCAGTTTAATAGGTTAATCATTCATATTTGGACAACTTTTCTGTTGTACTTAGGAAGGAGAAAAATAATCATTACCTTAATAATAACAATTTAAATAGATTTATTCATCTGAAACAATAACATTCCAGCATATGTGATTTGCTTAAACATCCATGTTTGTTAACTAATTTGGCTAAACAAAATCTATATATTTTAAGAAACTTAGACTGTCAGCCCCTTCCTCCTCACACTTAGTTTCACTTTCTTCTTCTGCAGATCTATTCCACTCCAAACAATCAGAAAAATATTGTTTCTATTCACTGAACTTCTTGAAACTTAGCAGTGAAGGGGTTGATTCTGTATTCATAGGTTTGTAGAAGTTAGGATGAAGGTCTTTTTCTTAACTCTGTTCATGTTATAACATTTTTGCTGTGAAGAAGAGGCATGTGATCTCCGCTGAGTCAAATTCAGTTTTGAGAACTGCAAAAGTAAACCAATCATCTGTGATAATATCTTGTAGGCAGAGAAACTGCCCAATAACTTACAAAAACCTCTGGAAGAGCATGACATTGTGAATGGATTCATGGAATTTATTTACCCAAAAAATTAAACATATACAGCCTTATTCTACATAATTAAAAAACTAATCTTTATTTCATGATGGAATAACCTTTGGATGGTAATATATTTTCCTCAAAAAGCATTTTATTTACAAAAATCCGATTTAAATAAAAAAAAATCCGATTTAAAATAAAAAATAAATCCGATTTAAATAAAGAAAATCCGATTTAAATAAAGAAGATCCGATTTATTTATTTATTTTTTTTAATTTAAAAAAAAAAAAAAATCATTGATTTTTATCCACTCTGATTCTCTCTTAACCACTTACCCTCAGGAAGATTTACACTCCTTCATGACAGGACATTTTTTGCTATTTGGCACTTTTTTTTTTTTTTTTCAATTAACACGTAAATCCTTATTCTCCAAAAATAATCCATGCACATCCATTACTTAATGGCCCTCTAATCTACTGTATTTTTTTATTAAATTGATCCTTACTGTGTTTTTCTGTCCTTGTAACATCTACCGGGCTTCTAGTTATCCCCCCTCACTTTTGATGGAGCGAGCAGAGTGGTCTTGTGGACTGTACTATGCATACTACAAATTCCATAGTCTACCTCGAGAGCCAGCAAGAGAGTGGCTACATTTTTACATACAAGGACTGCATGGAGTATGTAGCCGGCCTGTAACAGGAAGTCGAATCATAGCAGCAAAAAAAAGAAGGAATTTGGCATCATCTTCGGCAGTACAATTCTTCCTGGGTTGCATTGGACCCAAAAAAGACACGATCCAAATGGTCTGAAAATCACATAGCTCATTTGATTGGGCCGGCACTAAGAATTCTTCATCGGTTACAATGAGGGGATCTCTGGAGCGTACCAGGGAGGAGGCAGAGGAAACAATGATGGCAAACCGCTAAAGCAGAGTTTTTTTTTTTGTTTGTTTTTTTTCTGGAACAACATACATTTTTAGAGTTAACGTTATGAGCCTATTGGGCTGTTAAAATATGTCAGATTTTAACCTTTTAGCAAAAGTGTGCCCATTTATTGAACAGGTTGAATAGGAATCGTAAAAATCCATATCGGCTTGGAAAATTCCCTATGTAAATGGATTGAAAACTGGCTAAAAGATCGTATTCAAAGAGTAGTGGTTGATGATTCATACTCTGAATGGTCAGGGTCATCAGTGGTGTACCCCAGGGTTCAGTGTTGGCACCCTTACTTTTTAACCACTTGCCTACCAGGCACTTATGCCCCCTTATTTACCAGGCCAATTTTCAGCTTTCAGTGCTGTCGTACTTTGATTGACAATTGCGCGGTCATGCAAGATTGTACCCATATGAAATTTTTATCATTTTTTTCTCACAAATAGAGCTTTCTTTTGGTGGTATTCGCCGCTGGGCACTTTACTTTTTGTTCTATAAGCAAAAAAATGCAAAAAAATTTGGAAAAAAAAAGTTTCTTTGTTTCTATTATAAAATTTTTCAAACAGGTAATTTTTCTCCTTCACTGATGTGCGTTGATGAGGCAGCATTGATGGGCACTGATAGGCGGCACTGATAGGCAGCACTGAGGTGGCACGGATAGGCGGCACTGATAGGCAGCACTAATGAGGTGTCATGAATAGGCGGCACTGATATACGGCACATTGGTGGCACTGATAGGCGACACTGATAATGGGTACTGATAGACAGCACTGATAGGTGGCACTGACTGACATCACTGCTGGGCACTGACTGACGGCGCCGCTGGGCACTGACTGGCACAACCACTGGGCACTGACTGACAGCACTGCTGGGCTGCACTGATGGGCACTGGTGGGTGGCACTGGTGGGCACAGGTGAGTGGCACTACTGGGCACAGTGGGTCATATGACGTCCACCCAGAACTGGCCGGCCGCAGTGCAGCCGTCATTCGGCTATCTGCGGTCAGCAAGCAGTTAATATACTATATATATATAAATGATATAGGGTCTGGGATTAAAAATTCCATTTCAGTCTTTGCAGATGACACCAAGCTGTGCCGTGGAGTGACGTCCTTAGAGGATGTCTCCAATTTACAAGCTGACCTCAATGCTCTGTGTAATTGGGCAACTATGTGGCAAATGAGGTTTAATGGTGATAAATGTAAGGTTCTGCACTTGGGGGCTAAGAATATGCATGTATCATACATACTAGGGGGGTACAACTGGGGGAATCAATCAACTGGGGGTTCTGGTAGATCACAAGCTTAATAATGGCATGCAAAGCCAAGCTGCGGTCCTCTGGATCAACTATGGGTGTAGGATTATAAAAAAAATTTTTTTGTAATGGTTGAACTGGATGGACTTTTGTCTTTTTTCAGCCAAACTAACTATGTAACTATGAATTCCTTTGAGCTGAACAGGAAGGCCCACTTCCTGTACTGAAATGGCTTACTGTGATTTCACTGCACGCTGTAAGCTTCTCACAATGTGCATTAGAAATTGCAGCAAATCAGATTTAGCCCTCCTCATTTCTTGGCTAGAAGATGTCAAGCATCATCTAGCTCTTTCCTGCTCAATGAGGAAAGAACAAAGAGAGGGCGCACAGGCCTAGTGCATCCATAAAAAATGTTTAATAAGAAATAAAATAGGTGTTGTACTCACAAACGACATCATACACGAACAGCTGGGTCAACACCGCGCTGAGTAACAGTCTGTAATGGGGAATGTAGACATCCAATAGGTTGACGCATTTCAAGGACTTGCCTCTTCCTCAGAGCCACTGTTCCTGGCTCGCCTTTTTTCATTTATTGGATTTTAGTTCTTTCAATCATGGAGGCTCAGCATGACATGTAAGCATTTTCTGTTAGTTTGCTTGCAAATGCAGCGTATCTAGGTACAGACTGGCATCCACCCATCAAGGCATTTGTAAATTCGCATACCTTCTCCCAAGAGCCAGCCCACTGCTTGCATCAGGGCAGAGGGCTCGTTAAGACGAGCACTGCGGTAGTGTACTGTGATGCACCCTGCTGGCCCCTCCCACTAGTCATGATCTACCTGCATTGCGTAGAAAAGCACAGAGACTCAAGGATGACATCAGTGGGTCTAAAACAAAGTATGTGATGAAAATGGAAAGGTTTTATTTAAAAATGTCATTATCGTGTTGATGAGTGGAGAAGGCGTAACCAGGGAAGGTAAAATATATAAGCAGATTAAATTTCAGATTTAAACTGTTTTGTTTTATGTAAATTGGAGGAACTTTATCATTTGAACTCTAATACCTCTTGTATTGAACTGTATTGTTACTGTAATGTCTCCCTCCATAATGTAAAGTGCTGAGCAAACTGTTGGCGCTATATAAGTCCTGTATAATAATAATAATTTGAAGATAAGATGGAGAGTCACCATACAAGATGGAACAAATGGGAGGAATTCAAAAAGTCAAGGCTAGCCTTAGAGGTTATGGGGGATGAACATAGAATAATATGGAAACATATTTTGTTCTTCTTTTATAGGGATTAAGATCTCCAGAAATGAACAGGAAAATGCAGAGCAGAAGGGGTCAGGGATTGAATGGGGGGGGGGGGGGAAATAAATAAGCTAACTGTTTTGTGCTGCACTTTAAGACTGCTATTGTGCGGTCGTCTGGAAGTGTCTAGGGCCACATTTTAAGGCCCTAAATTATTTTCAAATTGATTACCGTTGGGCTAGATCATGCTGGATATCCTCCAGCCAGGAAATTAGGTGGGCTCTGTCTTATTATCTGCAGCTTTTAATGCACACTGTGAGAATCTTACAGTATGCAGTGAAATCAGAGTAAACCATTTCAGTAAAGGAGAGGAGCCGCTACAACTGTGCAAGACTGAAGGCGTATGTATGAAATTTAGCTTTTAATGTATTGAAGCAAAAGGGTCAGCATGACAGCCAGCATCAGGAGACCTCAATGGGGTGTCAATGATCCTATAGTCCAATGAGCAGAGAGGTGACACAGGAAGTTGCAGTGGTGCAATAATAAATAGTTGTGTCACCTTTTAGTTGAGCTTTTTTCCACATGAAAAAATATATCTGGTGTTAGGCCTACTTCCACGTTTTTCATTTCCAACATGCTGTAGGATTTTATCTGTTGGTATGCGAATGGCTCTCATTTTTGTTAATTCCTTCCAGGTCAGAGCCCAAGATCCTCTTCTCCTACAAGTCGCAGGTGGACGAGCCGGAAGATACAGACGTCCACCTCCCGCATCCCTACGCCGTAGCAAGGAAAGATGGCGTTGATTCGGGATACTACAACACTCAAATTGACACGACTGCTTACCTAGACGACGTGGCTTCCATGCCCCACATCGGGAGCAT